>NW_007067472.1:28915-32088 GCF_000164805.1 Carlito syrichta
GGGGGGGCCGGGGGCAGCCACTGCACTCCAGTCTGGGCGACAGAGTGAGACTCCAACTCAAAAAAAAAAAAATACAAGCCAAGTGCGGGATAAAGGGAGGTGGGTGGGGAGCTTCTGACCACCGCTGCCTGAGGGGCATTCCTGTCTGGGCAGTCACTGGGAGCAGCTCATGGGAAAGTGACTTCAGCCGGCCACCCTCGCTATACGGGGGTCTGGGCTCAGTCCCAAGGGCATTAATGTCGTGTTGAGACACAGAAAACAGGAGCAGAAGCACCAGCCTGCCTGATCCCTGCATTGGAGCACCCAGAGTGGAGCATCAGTGCCCTGCATGGGCTACAAGTCATGCAGATTCTGGTCCAGAGTGAGGACTGCTGGAGTCCTCCCGCAAGTGGACAGAGGGGGGCAGTGCAAGGTACAGAGACAGCATCAGCCCTGCCCCTCCTCACTGTCCTGGTCCCCAAGACCCTGGACCCATGTGCACAAAGGGTGCCTCTGAGAGCCTCACCTGAGCGTGTGCCTGGGCACCCAGCAGATACCCATGGAGCGGCCGGCTGAAGTCGGGCCCCACAGAGCTGAAGCTGGGCAGGGCCAAAACCTTAGCACAGCCACACAGGACTTGTACCTGGGAAGGTCCCTCACCCCGTGGACGTGGCTAGGGCACAGCCCAGGAGATGCTCTGGGCCAGGAGACCTCGGAATCAGGCCTCGCCCGCCCAGCTGCCTGCTCAGGACTGGAGCTCCCTGGTGCTGCCATCACAGGCTGTGGACAGCTGGGAGGAAGCCATCAGGTGTCATCTCAGCACCCAGAAAGGGCCTGAGAAGGGAATCAACTCTGTCCCTGACCTCAGCCACTTCCCATTTATTTTCAGATACGGCACACGTGGCCTCAGTGATTAAAATAAGAAGGGCAGCTGGCAGCAATTTAGAGACAAGAGGCTGCAGAACCCGCTTGCATCGGGTGACTTCATTCTGGGATTTCTGTCAGCCTGGTTGCCAGTTTTAGCTGGCAGCCGGCCGGCCAGCGGTCACCACCACTCCTCCGACCCTGTCCCTCTGCCCACTTACCAGCCATCTGTCCACTCAGGACAGAAGATCAGTCTGTGGCCTGCCGGCTGACAAAGCTACGTTTGATGGTGGAGAGGCTGCTTGGAAACCAGCCAGCAGGTCAGGCAGATAGGGTGAGCCCTGGGAGGTGTTGAGGTGGTGTTCGTTCTCCCAAGCTGCACAACACTGACCCCAGCCAGCACTTACAGGGGCTTCCGGATGATTCTCTGGTCTGGTCACCTCCAGGAACTGAGGCCGAGCAGCTCTTCCTGCCTTAATTCCCCAAACTCCTGCCTGGGTTTGCCTTTTCCTTAGAAAGCAAGATGCCTCAAGACCCTCCCCACCCGGCAGCTGTGTGGTCCCATGAGGCATCAGTGCTCACAAGGCCTCATCTTGCAGGGACAACATCCCAGCCAAGGCCTAGCTCTGCCACACTTTCCTCTGGTTTGCACTGAACTGATGTTCTACCCTGTATTCTGATAGGATCTGCTGCTTTGTATGGGGCATTTGTGGGTGTGCGTGTGAGTACGTGTCCAGGCTTGTGTGTGAGCACATGCAAGTGTGCATGAGTCTGTGAGTGTGCATGCATGTGTTGAGTGCATTTGTGTGCATGTGTGTTCTGAGTATGTGTGCAGGTCTATGAGTGTGTATGTTTGCATGCAAGTGTATGAGCATGCGTGTGCACGCAGGTGTGTGTGCATGCGTGTGCACACGAGTTTGTAAGTGCATATAAGCATACCTCAGAGATATTGAGGGTTCGGTTCCAGTCTCAAATGGATTTTTTGGTTTCGTGGTGCATATAAAAGTTGTGTTTACACTATACTGTATTCTAGTAAGTGTACAATAGCATTATGTCTAAAAACATGTACATAGCTTAATTTAAAAATACTTTATTGCTAAAAAAAGTTTTACTAATCACCTGAGCCTTCAGTAAGTTGTAACCTTTGTGCTGGTGGGGGGTCTTGCCCCAATGTTGATAATTGCTGACTAGTCAGGGTAGTGGTTGCTGAAGGGTGGGTAGCTGTGGCAATTTCTTAAAATAAGACAACAATGGAGTTTGCCACGTCAAGTGACTCTTCCTTTCCTGAAAAATTTCTCTGTAGCATGAGATGCTATTTGACAGCATTTTACCCGCAGTAGAACTTCTTTCAAAAGTGGATTCAATCCTCTCAAACCTGCTGCTGCTTTACCAACTAAGTTTATGTAATATTCCAAGTCCTAGGCCAGGCGTGGTGGCTCACGCCTATAATCCCAGCACTTTGGGAGGCTGCAGTGAGAGGATTGCCTGAGCCCACAGGTTCAAGACCAGCCTGGCAACTTGACGAGACCTCATCTCTATAAGAAATCAAAATCAAGCCAGGCTTGGTGGCTCAGCCTGTAATCCCACGCCTTTGGGAGGCTGAGGTGAGTGGATTGCCTGAGCTCGTGGGTTCGAGACCCGCCTGGGCAGGTGAGACCTCATCTCTACAGTAAATTAAAAAATCAGTCGGGCATAGTAGCACGCACCTGTAATTCCGGCTACTCGGAAGGCTGAGGCGGAAGGATGGCCGGAGCCCAGCAGGTCGAGGCTGCGGTGGCCAGGGGCGGCCACTGCACTCCAGTCTGGCCGACAGAGTGAGACTCCAACCCAAAAAAAAAGAAATCAAAATCAGCAGGACATGGTGGCGCATGCCTGTAGTTCCAGTTACCTGGAAGACCGAGGCAAAAGGATCACCTGAGCCAAGCAGGTTGAGGCTGCCGTGGCCATGACTGTGACCCTGCCCTCCAGCCTGGGTGACAGAGTGAAACTCCAACTAAAAAAAAAAATTCTAAGTCCCTTTTTACATTTCAACAACGTTCACAGCATCTTCACCAGAAGTAGATTTCATCTGAAGAAACTACTTTCTTTGTTTATCTGTTCAAGTTTTGTCTTGAGATCGCAGCGTTTCAGTCACATGTTCAGGCCCCACTTCTAATTCTGGCTCCCTTGCTATTTCTACCATCTCTGCAGTTCCTTCCTGCACTGAAGCCTTGAACCTCTCAAAGCCATCCGTGAGGGTTGGAATCAACTTCTTCCACACTCCTGTTCGTACTGATCTTTTTTTTTTTTTCTTTTTTTGAGTTGGAGTCTCACTCGGTCGCCCAGACTGG
>NW_007067472.1:32139-33029 GCF_000164805.1 Carlito syrichta
AGCCTTCCGAGTAGCCGGAATTACAGGCATGCGCTACCACACCCGGCTGATTTTTTGATTTATTGTAGAGATGAGGTCTCGCTGCCCAGGCGGGTCTCGAACCCGCGGGCTCAGGCCATCCATTCACCTCAGCCTCCCCAAGGTGCGGGATTACAGGCTGAGCCACTGAGCCCGGCTTCGTATTGATCTTTTGATGTGAATCATGAATCACAACTGTTTTGGATGGCACCACCACTCACGTGGTGAGCCTTTTCTAGGAGGTTTTCAACTCACTTTTCCCAGATCCATGAGGGGAGTCGCCATCTATGGCAGCTGCAGCCTTACAAAATGTATTTCTTAAAAATAAGACTTGAAAGTCAAAAGGACTCCTTGATCCATGGGCTGCAGGACGGATGTTGCATTAGCAGGCATGAAAACAGCATTCATCTCCATCAGAGCGCTTGGGTGACCAGGTGCATTGTGAATGAGCAGTAATATTTTGAAAGGAAACTTTTTGTCCTGGAGCAGTAAGTCTCAATAGTGGGCTTAAAATAGTCAGTAAGCCATGTGGTAAACATATGTGCTGTCATCCAGTCTTTGTTTTTCCATTTATAGAGCACAGGCAGAATAGATTTAGCATTCTTAAGGGCTCTGAGACTTTTTTTTTTTTTTTTTTTTTGAGTTGGAGTCTCACTCTGTTGCCCAGACTGGAGTGCAGTGGCTGCTCCCGGCCACCGCAGCCTCCACCTGCTGGGCTCCGGCGATTCTTCCGCCTCAGCCTTCCGAGTAGCTGGAACTACAGGCGCGTGCTACCATACCTGGCTGATTTTTGATTTATTGTAGAGATGAGGTCTCGCCAAGTTGCCCAGGCGGGTCTCGAACCCGCAGGCTCAGGCAATGCACTCACCTGA
>NW_007067472.1:33196-40500 GCF_000164805.1 Carlito syrichta
GCGGTGGCCGGGAGCGGCCACTGCACTCCAGTCTGGGCGACCAAGTGAGACTCCGACTCAAAAAAAAAAAAACATAAAATTAATCTTTTGGTGTGTATGGTGGAACACTTGCACAGAAAATGCTGAGCACATCTATGAGGCATGTGAAGCTGTTTCCGTGTGACTTGTAGGTGAAGAAGCAGAGGCCTCGGGCCATCCCCTACCCCGCCCCACCCCTGTCTTGCTCTTGCGACGTCACTGTCTTTCATCATAGCTTGCCACCAAGTGCACACCCCTAGACCTTGACGGCATGGCCTTTGAGCTGTGTAGCCACAGGCACCCTCATTTCACACCTTCTTGTGTGTGGCGTCAGTCCCCACATGTCCTTCCTTTGAGGCCCGTCCGGTAATGCCAGCCAGCTGTGGCTCACTATGCAGACTTAAGACTCGACTGCCACCAACCTGGGCAAATTGGCAAGACCTCATCTCTACCATAAAAAAAAAATTAGCCAGGCATGGTGGCACATGCCGTAGTTCCGGCTACTTGGAAGGCTGAGGCGAAAGGGCTGCCTGAGCCCAGCAGGTCGAGGCTGCAGTGGGCGGAAGCATGCCACTGCCCTCCAGCCTGGGTGACAGAGTGAGACTCCGACTCAAATAAAAAAGACTAGACCGCGCCGGTCTACCCTTCTGTTGACAGTGCAACCCTGTCTGCTGCTGCCCCGTCTGGCACTATCACACCTCCCCACATTCACCCAGACGCCATTTGTGGGCAGCGTGTTGCTGGGGCCATGCTGGCTTCCTGTGACTGCTATAATGGGGCAGCTCAGGCTCAGTGACTTCCAACAGCACAGATTGTCCCACAGTCTGGCGGTCAGAAGTCTGAGCTCAACACACTGGGCTAACACCCTGCGGCCAGTTCCTTCGGGGGACCTCCCTTTTCACCGCCGCCGCCAAGAGGCTGCCTTGGCACCTGTGGTCCTGGACTTGGCCGCCCCCACACCCTGAAAGCCAGCAGCCTGAGTCTTCTGACCCCAGCCCTCCCTCTGATGAGGACCCTGTGATTATATCAGGCTCACCCAAATAATCCAGGACAACCGCCATCTCAAGATATTTTACTTAACCACACCTGCAAAGGGCCTTTTGATGATTAAGCTGACACATTCACAGGTTCCAGTGCCGTCCCTGGGGACATTGTTCAGCCAACCACAGGACCCACGTCTCGTTCTCACGTGCAGATGCTTATTTATCCCAACCTATTTATAGTTTGTCCCTTTTTTCCCTCCCTCCCGCCGCCCCACCCTATCTATTGATGGGCCTGTCCCCCCTCCCTCTGCCCTGGCTCGTGTGGCTGTGTGCTCAGGGTCGGCCTGGGGCTCCCACCCGTCCCCTGGGAGCAACGGCCTCTGTCCCTGCGGCTTCCTGGATTGCTGTGCTCTGCTGCCTGGCTTTTCGGGACATCTTAGTTTCAAAGGAAAGGCAGTTAGGGCTTCATCACGATTCAGATCTGCCCTTCTTTTCTAGATGCTTTAAAGGAAGAGAGCAGTCTGACCCTGCAAGCCACATGACCTCATAGTCCAACAGCTGCCCACTGTGGGGAGGCCTGAGTGCAGAGACATGGGTGGGACGCAGTGTCCCTCAATGCCCAGGGTTTACCGGGAGCAATCTGGATGGGTGCTGGCGCACTCAGAAGAGACCCCCCGCTGTGATTTAGACAAGAATCAGCGTCACAGAAGATGCTTCAGTGTCCGTGATGTCACTCAGAGGGCGGCCAGAGGAAGACAAACTGAAAGGCTCCCACGGCAGGCTCAAACCCCACTGGAGATGTGGCCACTGGATCAAAGGGATTCCCAGCCACCGGACAAGCAGAAACGATTCTCTGGACACAGGTGAGCTGAGGCTGGTGCAGGGGTTCGCGTCGGGGTCACGGATGGTGGACACTGGACCCAGGACGGCACCGCAGATGCCCGCATGTCCACACGGGGGAGACCGCCCAGCGGCGGGAAGAAAAGCAGCGGCTGGGCCAGCGCCTGCCACAGTCTCCAGCGCCCTCTGCTGGCGAGCTTGGCACCACGGCAGGGAAGGAGCCCCGGGAGCACGTGGTCCCAGCAGGGCACCGGGGGACTTGGAGATGGCACTGCAGAGAGACCGGGAGCGCCCTTGGCCCACCAGCTGGGGGGATGTCATCCCCTCTGATCAGCAGTCATGACCGCTTCTCTACTCCTCGCTGGAGGACTCCGGGGTCTCCCAGAGAAGATCTACGCCACAAAGAAGATGAAATCGAAGGTGCTGAATCGCCTCGGGTCAGACACAGGCGGAAGCTCCAGGGCAAGCAGGCTTCTCCATCCAGCCTGTGATGCTAGGGAACTTGCACAAGGGCTGCTCTGCTGCGAGGGCTCCTCGTGGGCTCCTCACAGGCTCACCTGGGCTCACCTGGGCCACAAAGGAGCATCGCAGGTTGGCCTAGTTGCACGGGGCGGTCTCCCCGGCCCTTCTTGTCACATCACCCTGCACTGCTAAGGACATCGAAGGGAATCTCATGCTCGACACCAGTGGACCTTTCGCTCACAGAGGGAGGAGGGATGGCTCAGGGGCAGTGGCCTTCTGCAAGTCCAGAGAGCGTTCTTAGGACTCCTCATGCCTGGTAGCAGCAGGAACCTGGGGACTTTCTGTGGCCCAGCCTCCGAGGGATCAGAGCAGAGGCCCCTGTGCATATGTCACAGGCCAGCTGGGCACGGACAGCTGAGCGCTGCTGGAACAAGCTCTGGATGGACGTCTCGGGCCTCACCTGTGTGGCCGCCAAAACCAGTTGGGGAGGCTTTCCTGCCCCCTTGTGTTCTGCCCGCCGGCGTGCTCGGTGGCTGTCTTGCAGGCTGCGCTGGAAACATGCATGACTCGTTCCTCCTTTTGTTACACCAGGGAAGGCAACGTCTACAACCATTGAGTCTGTTTCTCGCCAGCCCCCACCTCATGGGCTCCTGGCCCTAGTTCACCTCTCACCCGACTCCTGCAGGGTGGCCTGCTTCTGTGGCGTGTCATGTCTCTCACTTTCTCTGTTTTTGTTTTGTTTTGCTTTGTTGTTCTGAATCGCGGTCTCACTCTGTCACCTAGGCTGGAGTGCAGAGGCATGCACCTCTCTCTTTCATACTGGAGCCAGCTACTTGGGATGCATGTTCACACATGCATGTTCTCTGCAACTCCAAGTTGCAGAGAAAGCCCTCAGAGGTTCATGGCACAGAGGCTCCCTTTGGCCATTCCAGGGGCATCCCTGTGACCCCTGATTTCACCAGGAAGTAGTGAAAATCCTATGGAAACAGAGTTATTCTGAGCCTAGAAGATCCACGAGGCCTCACCTTCACAGAGAGAGGCAGGCGGACATCAGGTGGAAATAACATGAGACAGTGAGACAAGGTGAAGAGGCTGCTCGAGGAGGTGACCTCAGAGCCCCATAGAAGGGACAAAAGTGAGAACCGCACACACAGAGGCCAGAGGGCTGAGCCTGGGGAACGGCAGGCAGGGGAAGGACTGGCGTCTGGCCCAAGGCAGGGCACTGGGAAACGTCTGGTCAGTGTCTCTTGATTGTGGTTATCAGGCTGAAAATGCTGCCTACATAGACTTTTGGTTTTGCTGTTTCCTATTGTCCCAAAAAGAGTCCTGACACTTTCTGGTCAAGTTAGTCCTGCCACCCCAGGAAGAGCAGAGCATCTGGGAGGAGGGGAGTGCTCAGCTGTTCCATCTGCAGGGAGGCATGTGTCCAACCTGGGCACAGCAGAGCAGAGGGACAAGGGGGCAGAGTGGGAGCCAGGTACCAAGTACTCAGCACAAGGCCCAGGAGACAGGATCAAGAGCAATGATGCACCACCCAGAGGTCAGTGGGTGGCAGGGCATCATAAACAGAGAAAGGATGAGGGCCCCAGAGTGTGCTCAAGCTGGATGCTCCACTCTCCTAAGAATCGGCTGTGCTCTGAGGAGGTCAGGCAGGTGCACCAGGACCCAGGGTGGGGAATTTGGCTCGGACGCTGGGTTCCGTCCACCTGAACTCCTGGCAGGAGTCAGAGTGGGACACACGTGGTCCCAGAACCCATGGCAAGTTGGGCAAGGGGACTTAAAGAATCATTCGAAGCCAGGCTCGGTGGCTCAGCCTGTAATCCCACGCTTTGGGAGCCTGAGGTGAGTGGATTGCCTGAGCCCGTGGATTTGAGACCCACCTGGGCAACTTGGTGAGACCTCATCTCTACAATAAATCAAAAAATTAGCCAGACGTGGTAACACACGCCTGTAATTCCAGCCTACTTGGACGGCTGAGGCGGAAGGATCGCCGGAGCCCAGCAGGTCGAGGCTGCGGTGACCGGGAGCAGCCACTGCACTTCGGTCTGGGCGACAGAGTAAGACTCCAACTCAAAAAAAAAAGAAAGAAAGCCAGTTGTGGACCCATATGTATGGCATTCTGGCAGTTTCAGATGTCAGTCCACAAACTTAGATGTGCAATGACATGATTTTCTGTAATCCATCTCAGTGTCCATCTCTGATGCCCCATTCTGCCAAGGCAGCTGGGAGCAAGTCTGGCTTCAATCCTCCAAAAGCTGGCCCATAATTCCAGGGTATTTCACAGGGCCTGATTTGTTTGGGGAGAAGGAAAAGGTGTGGGGGATGGAAAGCAGACCAGCATCCAGCCCTCAGGCAACAAGGATGACGCGTTGTCATCCCTGGCTTTGGCTTCATGGCTCTGGACTTGGGACCAGGGGATACCTTGCAAGCTGCCCATGGTCCTGCCTGCCATTACTCTCTGGGGATCCTGCTATCTTGGACAAGGCACTGTCTCTGCTGAGGCATTCCCAGCCCCTAAGGGCTTCAGCTTTTGAAACACTTAAACCAGCTTTTCTGCTCTTATGTCGGTGCCATGCAACCCCTGGGCAATGAACACAGAAGCCAAAGCACAGAAAAGTAGAAAATGTTGGAAAGAACAAAGCAGGGTAACACAGAAACACACTTGATGTTTTGAAAAGATCATGCCGATTACCACGAAGGGAAATGCCTGGAAGGGCCAAAATGGACAAGGCCTGGGCTGTGGAGATAGGGGGCAGTGGGTGGAAACTGAGCTATCTTGGAGTTAAAAAATCAACAGAAGTAGGTGAGGAATTAGATTGGGGTAAGAGATGAGGGAAAAAAGGAGGAAGCATCAAGAATTACTTTTTCCCCCCTGGCAATAAATATTTTAATTTTTTTTTCATTTTTATGATAACAAATAATTTTTTTTTTGGAGGTGGAGTCTCACTCTGTTGCCCAGGCTGGAGAGCAGTGGCTCACAGCCACCGCAGCCTCGACCTGCTGAGCTCCGGCCATCCTTCCGCCTCAGCCTTCCAAGTAGCTGGAACTACAGGTACGCGCCCCCACGCCCGGCTAATTTTTCCATTTATTGTAGCGATGAGGTCTTGCCAAGTTGCCCAGGTTGGTCTCAAACTCCTGGGCTCGGGCAATCCTCTCGCCTTCGGTTCCCAAAGTGCTGGGATTACAGGTTTGAGCCACCGCGCCCAGCCTGACAAATAATTTTCAAGTTTATTTCCTTTTGTATGTGTAAATTCAAAGCTAAACCACAAACAGGTACAACCAAGACATGTTATCTCACATTGACACACTCCCATCGGATCCTCCTCTGATTCACTGATCATTGGCCAGGCTAAGAAGGGGTGGGGGGGGTACTTTCTTTTTTTTTCTTTTTCTTTTTGTGAGTTGGCGTCTCACTCTGTTGCCCAGATTGGAGTGCAGTGGCCGCTCCCAGCCACCGCAGCCTCGACCTACTGGGCTTGGCGATCCTTCCGCCTCAGCCTTCCAAGTCGCTGGAACTACAGGTGCGCGCTACCACACCCGGCTAATTTTTTGATTTATTGTAGAGATGAGGTCTCACCAAGCTGCCCAGGCGGGTCTCGAACCTGCGGGCTCAGGCAATCCACTCACCTCAGCCTCCCAAAGGTACGGGATTACAGGCTGAGCCACCGAGCCCGGCTGGAAGACTTTCTAAGGTAGCACATCATGAGACCTGGGGTGGGATGGGGTGTGGGGAGGTCCAGGACGAGGATGGGCTCTCATACCTGTTTTCATTCACATTTACATAAGGATGCCTTCTAAGAGGCTGGGCGCAGTGGCTCGTGTAAGTAATCTCAGCACTTTGGGAGGCTGAGGTGGGAGGACTGCTTGAGCCGGAGAGTTTGAGACCAGCCTGGGCAACACAGCAAGACCTCATCTCTACAAAAATCAAAGAGTGAGTCAGGCATGGTGGCAGGTGCCTGTAGTCCCAGCTGCTCAGGAGGCTGAGGCAGGACTGCCTGAGCCCAGAAAGTCGAGCTGTGATCGTGCCACTGCACTCCAGCCTGGCCACAGAGTGAGACACTGATTTAAAAAAATAAATGACTCCTAAGGATCGCTTGAGCCCAGGAGTTTGAGGCTGCAGTGAGCTATGAGTGTACCGCTGCACTCCAGCCTGGGCGACAGAGAGACACCCTGTCTCTGGGGTGGGGAGAATGACTCTTAAGATTCTGCCCCGGGAGATGGTGAAGCCATCGCACATGGCGTTCCCACTTCTGGAACACCCACCACTACCATAACCCCTTCACCTGACTGACTCCTACTCATCCTCAGACTTCCATGCAGGCATCATTTCTGGAGTCGCGTTCCCTGACCCCAGGGCCAGGCCAGACTCCTTGGTTTTATCCTCTCCATTTCTTTTGCATATTTACTCAGGGTTTGAGTACACATCCATTAGTATCTGTCAGGTCCATGAATTGATCTGGGCTCCCTGTGGCACCCTCAATGCCTGGCACATAGAAGGTGCTCAATAAATAAAGGCTCCAAAATGCAGACAGAGGAGACTGGACTGGACTCTGCAGGCTGGCGTTTCTCAGGCGGAGTGGAGGTTGCTGGGTGTCAAAATGCAGACTCCCCCCCATTCCAACAGGGAAGGTGTTGGCTGGGCGTGGCTCACACCTGCAATCCCAGCACTTTGGAAGGTTAAGGCGGGAGGACTGCTTGAGCCCAGGAGTTAGAGGCCAGCGTAGACAACATAGTGAGAACTCATCTCTATTTTTAAAAAGAAAAGAAGGAGCATCAAAAAATAAATAGAACAAAAACAAAAGGGGAAGGGGCCCTGGCCACTTCAAGAATCTCTGTGTGGACCCGGGTTCAGTGGCTCAGCCTGTCATCCCGCGCCTTGGGAGGCTGAGGTGAGTGGATTGCCTGAGGCCGTGGATTCGAGACCCGCCTGGGCAACTTGGTGAGATCTCATCTCTATAATAAATAAATAAAAAAAAAAAAAAAAAAAAAATTAGCCGGGTG
>NW_007067472.1:40867-43446 GCF_000164805.1 Carlito syrichta
CAAAAAAAAAAAAAAAATCTCTGCGGGGGATGCAACTGTTCCTGAGGGACACAGGGACTCGCCCCTGAGTCTGGAGGCAGGAAAAAGCAAAAAGATGACAACTGGTGCTGTCAGCAGGCCCGTTGGAGGAGCAGAGGAGGGAGTGGATGAAAACAGAAGAATCTGTCTGTGGGTCGGTGGGAAGGCTTGGTGGGAAGGAGGTGCCGGGTGGGGGAAACATCACGTGCAGCCTCCGCCTTTTACTGACGGTCCCCAAGCCCTCCCTCACCTGCTTGGAAGAAAATAAATACTCCGCACGATCCATTGTTGAGTGGTTTATTAATCTGTTGTTTTGTTCCTGGGAAGGGGCCTGGCACGGCCGCAGAGGCTTCAGAAGCATCTGTGAATTGCTGAAGCAAAGCAGGAAGGAGCGGATGTTCTCAAAGTGCTCAGCGAGTTGTAGGGGAGGCACACCAGGTAACAGAGCCAAGGGGATTACCATTCCCACGTGGGAGAGGCTGCGGCGCGCGGATTAAACAAGATCATATATGTGAAAGTCCCAGCGGCTTAGGAAACTCAGGTTCAAAATCTGGGAAGAGAGAGCCAGGCTGAGAGGGGTTGGGATGGAAGGAGGCTGGTGGAGGATCACGCAGGGTCTCCCTGGGGACATCCCCACAGGTAAGCTCCAGGGGTCTTTCAGGGACCCCTCACACGCACACAAAAGCCAGGCCCCAGCATAGCTGACACTCCTGCCCCACCCCGCCAGCCAGCAGGAATTTGCCCTAGTGACCTCCCCAGGCACACTCCTGTCACCATGGTGACCGGCTACGGAACAAGCGGCCTGATTGTCCCTGCTCAGCGGGGCAGGTGAAACCTGGCCACGTGACCGATACTGGGCCAGGTGCGGTTACGGGACACCCGCCACCTCCCGGGCTTAACCCATTCGACGCCAGCACCGTCAGGGCGCACCCCTTTGGCTCTCCGTCCTCGGCCTGAAGGGTGGTGATGAAATACTCAGAGCACTGTTCTAGGAGTCGGTGAAGAAAGGAATGCAGGCCGGAATCCGACCCGGGCCGCGCAGTGGCTGTGTGACGTGCAGCTGGGTTGCTTCACCTCGCCTGGCTTCCTTTCCTCATCAGCAAAATAAGGGCAATACCCTCCCACTTCACGGGAAGGCAGGGCTGCCGGGAACACGGACGTTGCAGTGTAAACTCGACCTCCCCACAGACGGAGTGTCCCTTTTACCGCCCACCTTCACCGCAGCATGTCAGGGGCTCTAGGAGGTCTCGCCTCTAGTGGCCTGACCCACCCCAAGAGGCAGACTCTCATCAAACCAACAGCAACCACCCCATCCAGTTCCTAACAAGCTGGAAGGGGTGGGCGCCCCCCACCCATGACGCCTCCCTGAGACACCCGCTCGACTTCTTCCCAGATAGCAATGATCCCTCTTCCACCCCCCACTTTCTCTGGAACGTTCAAGAGGGAACCTCAAGCCACTGACTGGTTTTTCTGCTTGCCAGGTCCGGCCCTAACCAGCCATGTGTCAAGGCCCGGGCCCAGGACTCGGAGTAATTCTCAAGGTTGCTCCTGCCCCTAGACTTGGGGATCTTTGGCTCCTTGGCAAGGTGGTCAAGGGTCGTGGGCCAGGCTCAGGTTACCTGGTGAGGCTGTCTGAGGTGGGGAGCTGTTTGAAACCACCTTTGAAATCCTCCCTTTCTGAGCCACCAAACTGCTTTGCGTCAAACCCCTTCCCCTTCATCCACCCACTCCAGGAAAACACCCTCCAAAGACCCTTCTTCGGAGGGGCACCTGTCCCCATGCAAGGCTCAGATGTCCTCATCACTCCCCTAATGACTATGCTGGAAACGAATGATCGCTCCACCTGGTTAGAGTCCCCCAGTGACCTTCCTCAGATGAGAACAAAACGCCTGCAGGGACCCATTGGGGAAAAGATGGAGCTTTGGAGTTAGGACATATCCCACGGGTTCTTGACTACCCTAAGGAGGTGGGTGTAAGCCTGGCTGGCCCAGGTGCCATCTCCTGGAGGGGCACTAACCCAGCCGCCAGCGGAACCTTCACCTAAGCAATGGCCAGAGCCCTGAACCTCTCGATGACCATTCGGTAAAATCACTGTCACACTTGGCACTAGATGAACAAAAGGCAGCTCGTCTCCTACCAGCCGACGGTGGGCACAGGAGAGGTCGCTTCTGTAATACTACACAAGACTCTGACAGCTGCTTTGAGAACGAGGGGTGGAAGAGATTCGTTTCCACTCAGGAAATCAGGGAAGGCTTGAGGAGGTGGCAGGTATACGGTGTCTTGAAAAACGTACAGGATGAGGGCAACTGGATATCTGGGAGGCAGACGCAGCACCCCAGCAGGGGAAGCACAGAGTGGGGAAGACCCAAAAGCAGGGTGCCGGGCAGGGGAGGATGAGGATGGGGGGGTGGGCGTGGAAAAGAGGGTGGGATGCCGGGCTCGGTGGCTCAGCCTGTCATCCCGGCGCTTTGGGAGACCGAGGGGAGTGGATCGCCTGAGCCCGCGCGTTCCAGACCCGCCTGGGCAACTTGGCGAGCCCTCATCTCTACAATAAATCAGAA
>NW_007067472.1:44517-58002 GCF_000164805.1 Carlito syrichta
CCTCGCCGGCGGCCGGGGCGGGGCCCCCTTCTGACTTTGTCTGGGTGGACCCCGATTCGTTCTCCCGCGTCGCCGTCTGCACTCGTGTTACGGATCTCCATCTGCGTGCTCCACGCTGAGCTAGGCCAGCAACCTCCCCACGAAGGGGCCGGCCCTTGCTCGTTCGCCAGGGAGGACAGGGAGCTCACCCCCTCGTGGCAGCCCAATCTTCTGTGTTCCAACCGTTGGAAATTCTTGGAGTCTCCTTCTTGGCTTTCTTTGCCACCCCCAGACCAGACCTTCAGAGACACGGTCACACTCCTCGGGCCTTCTCTGGCAGAGTGGCTCCGGGTTCTTCCCCTGGGCTTCCTAGGCCGGGCAACCGGGCCCTCTCACCATCCGGGCCCTTCCCCCGGTCAGGATCTGTCCCCAGGCTGTCCACGCCCCTTGACCTGCAGCCCCTACGGTGCCTTTGGTTGTCTGCACATCGTGTGTGGATGCCAGCGCTGCCCCATCTCATCCCGCCTGCCAGGTGCTGACAGTGGACGCTCGGAACCATGGTGAAAGCCCCCACAGCCCGGACATGAGCTATGAGGTCATGAGCCTGGACCTGCAGAGCCTCTTGCCCCAGCTGGGCCTGGTGCCCTGCGTCATCGTTGGCCACAGCATGGGGGGAAAGACAGCGATGCTGCTGGCACTACAGAGGGTGAGCTGCCCCCGTCCTGGGCCTCCTCCCATCCAGTGTAGACCCTGAGGTCTACACGGGGACTCAGACAAACCTTGGATGGCCAAGTTCAGGCTCCAGGAACGGTGCCCAGGACCCACTCTGTCTGCTCTAAGGCAGGTCCCCGGTCCTTTTCTCTCCCACAGCCAGAGCTGGTGGAACGTCTGATCGCCGTGGACATCAGCCCGGTGACGACCACAGCCGTCTCAAACTTCGCCACCTACATGGCGGCCATGAGCGCTGTAGACATCCCAGATGAGGTGCCCCGCTCCCATGCCCGAAAACTGGCCGACGAGCAGCTCAGCTCTGTTGTCCAGGTGATGCGCCCAAGCCCCCGGATGGTGTTGGAGGCTGGGGCCTGTCGAGGGAAGAGTGGGGGCCCCAGGCCTCGCAGGGAGCCCCCCCAACTGCCGGAACCCCACAGGATATGGCCGTGCGGCAGTTCCTGCTTACCAACCTGGTGGAGGTCGATGGGCGCTTCGTGTGGAGGGTGAATTTGGATGCTTTGGCCCAGAACCTGGACAAGATCTTGTCCTTCCCACCACGACAGGGGTCCTACCCCAGGCCAACTCTCTTCCTCCTTGGTGGAAAATCGCAATTCGTGCAGTAAGCCACCTGGGTAGTGGGAGGGACGTGCCTTACTGGCCCAGCCCCCAGCCCCAGGGAGTGGGCATAGGTGGGGATGCCTAAGAGCCTGGAAACACCACTGGGCGCACGGGCTCACAAGGCTTTCCGTCTCTCCCCACTCTGTCTCTGCTTGTCCCTTTCTGGTCCCCTTCTCTCCCCCTGGTCCGGCCTTCACCCTCTCTCGATGGCTGTCCCTGTGGTGCACAGTCCTAGCCACCACCCTGAGATTATGCGGCTCTTCCCTGGGGCCCAGATGCAGACCGTGCCCAATGCTGGCCACTGGGTCCACGCTGAATGCCCGCAGGACTTCATGGCTGCCATCCGAGGCTTCCTGGTCTAAGAGTCACCGTCTAGAGGGGCCACAAGACCCCAGGCGACAAGTCCTGACACCCCACTCCACGTCGCGGCACAGAAGGACTCAGGCGGGCACTGAAAGGGCACGAGGGTGCAGGGGTGGACAGACCTCAAGCTTTAATGAATAAAGACACTGCTCCCCGAGTCCCGGCTGAGCTCTCTCACCACCAACGTCCCTTGCCCAGGAGGAATCTGGCCCAGGGGGTCCTGGCAGCTCCTGGGTCCACGTGGGCTGCCTGAGCGCCCCTGGCCTCTCTCTGCAGCTGACTCTGGACCTGCTGTCTCACCAGCTGCTGCATGTCCTCCTGGGGCAGGAGAGCAGGTTCAAGGCCAGCCCTGCGCCCCGCTCCCCAGGCCTCCCAGGCCCCGCCAGCATTTCCACCCTACCTCCCAGGCCTCCACCTCCTGCCTCAGCCTCCGTTTTTCCTCTAGGACCTTTAGCAGCTGGGCCTCCACAGCGAGCAGCCTGGCTTTGCATGTGTCCAGCTCAGCCTCCACTGCCCGCTTCCTGCAGGTGGCAGGGGGAGCAGCTGAGGCCCAGGCCCTGCAGGTCTGGTTTGGGGCCCCGGAGGTGGGCAAACGTGGCCACAGCCTCTGCCTCAGTGATGGGGTGTTTGTGTGACTTTCCTCCCAGAATGCTCAGCCTTCCCCTCCCCTCCCATCCTCTGGCAGGACAGGGCCCTGGGGGGGTGCCTCTCCCTCCCAACATCCCCAAGCCGCTTCCTCTCACTTGGCAATGGCTTCATCCCGCTCCTGGAGAACTTGGTCCAGGGAGGGCTCTATCTGGGTGTCCCCCAGTGCGCCAGCCACCTGGGATTCCGGGCTCTGGTGTAGGGTGACAGAGGAGGGACACTGATTGGGGGCTTGCCTGGATGGGGTGTCCCACTCTGGGCCCTTCCAGCCTAGCTTTGGGGCTGACTTCAGGCAGGGAGGGGACTGGGGCGTTCTGCACCTGCCCCACGGTGCCCAGGCTCATGGACGTCTGGAAAGGTGAGCAGGACTTGAGCCGTGAGGAGGAGGTAGCAGGTATGGCACCTTCCTGGCCTCAGGGCCAGCAGACTGGGAAGGGTGTGCAAACCCCCAAGGAGGAAAGGAGTTCCCACCCAGTCCTCAGGAAAGGACAAGGTGGGTGTGTTCAGAAGGACACTTACCCCTCGAGGGCCCGACACAGAGGGTGGCCTGGTGACTGGGACTCTTGTCAGCAGGTGGGGCAAGAGCAGGACGTGGCCCTTTGCCCTCCCTTCCTGGCAAGGCACTCCCTGCTAGGCCCCACCCCCAGCAGGCTAGCCCAGGGCGAGGAGAGGCCCTCCTGCACCCTGGAACCCTCTGACCAGGCCCACAGCAAACTCAGCCCCTTCCCGTCCCGTCTTAGGCTTCCCTTCACCCCCAGAGGGTACTCTACCCACATCTTGCGATAGGGGGGACAGAGCCAGGACTTGGCCCCAGGACTGCTCCGATGCTGACAGACATAAAGGGTCCCAGCCCCCCGTCCTGAAGGGTCGGCATCTTGGTACCTTGGATGGCATCATTCACGCGTGTAACTATGACCTCACCTCACAGAAGACAGAAGGGTCAAAGTTTCTTCCTGGCAACTTCCTCCTAACATCTTGAGTAGTACCCGTAATATTCCCCACTTTCTGATCCAAGAGCACGGGTAGGTCCGCTGTGCCCTCTGGGGTCTCAGTATCCCCCACCTCCCTCAAGGGGGCCACCACCCTCCAACAAGCACTCTGACTACACCAGCGACGTGAACGTGCAAAAGGGAATTTTCTCCACTGAGAGGCCTTTTCAGCCATGTTCCGTCTTGGGAATTAGGTTCTCAACCCAGCTCTAAACGGTAAATGTTGCCAGGTGCAGTAGCTCACCTGTAGTCCCAGTTCAGGAGGCTGAGGCAGAAGGATCACTTGAGCTCAGGCGTTCTGGGCTTATGCCAATCTGGTGTCTCCACCAAGTCTGACATCAGTATGGTATCCTCGCAGGAGTGGGAGACCACCAGGTTGCCTAAGGAGGGGTGAACTGGCCCACGTCAGAGTAGTGCTATTGCACCCGTGAATAGCCAGTGCACTCCAGCCTGGACGACATGGTGAGACCCCTGTCTCCATAAATAAACTGTAAATGCTTCCTTCAGGAAGCTCCTTCAGGGCTGACTCCTGATGGGCCATGGGTCCCACTCAGCCAGCCATTCCTTCAAGAGCTGGTCTTGACAGTTTCTCTGAGCCTTAGGCGAAGAGACAGGCATGAACTGTTCCCCCAGTATGCCCTCTGGGTCAATGTTCATCCGATGTGTTTTGAGAAGCTGCTCTGGGCCATGGCTCAGACGGGTCCCCTGCTCCCAGGGACCTCTGAGCTAGTGGGGATGCAGCATAGTTACAGTCATCCAGGTGTGGGGGGGAGGGTCCAGGGATGATGGGAGCACAAAGGAGACCCCCCACACTCGGTCAGTCTGCGGGGGTTCCTGGGAGCTTGTCCAAGATGAATTACTCAGGCTGCCAGGAATCAGCCAGGGGGAGCGCTGATACTCTTGCTCTTCTAACTTGTTTATTTTCTGAGTTGGGGTCAGGGTCTCACTCCGTCACCCAGGCTGGCGTGCAATGGCATGATCACAGATCACCACAACCTCAACCTCTTAGGCTCAGGTGATCCTCCTGCCTCAGCCTCTAGAGTAGCTGGGACTACAGGTGCACACCACCACACCAGGCTGATTTTTTTGTAGAGACAACATCTCTGTGTTGCCTAGGCTGGTCTTGAACTTCTGGGCTCAAGCAATCTTCTCGCTTCAGCCTCCCAAAGTGCGAGGACTACAGGTATGAGCCACCCTTCCTGGCCTCCTTTTACCTTTTTATTTTGAAACAATTTCAAACTGCCCTTCAAAGTCAAAACATAACAAAAAAAATCCCACACGTTTTAGGGTGAAAAAGAATCTAATGTGTTATCAAACACTGTATCCAGTTGTCACATTTCTCTAACTTCTTCAATCTAGAATAATTTCTGCCTTTCTTTGAGTTTCATGACCTTGACATTTTTGAAGATTACAGGGAAGTTATTTTGTAGACTGTCCTTCTCTTTGAATCTGTCTAATCTTTCCTCATGATTAGACCACTGTTACACATTTTGGGCAGAAACATCACAAAAACCATGTAGCCCATGGAACCATGACTGGTTGTATTAATGTTGATCACTTAATTAAGATGTCTAACCAGGCATGGTGGTGGCTCATTCCTATAATCCCAGCACTTTTGGAGGCAGAGACGAGAGGACTGCCTTAGCCCAAGGGTTCAAGACCAGCCTGGGCAACTTGGTGCGACCTCGTCTCTACAATAAAAAAAAAAAAATTAGACAGGCGTGGTGGCGCACACCTGTGATTCCAGCTACTTGAAAGTCTGAGGCAGAAGGATCATCTGAGCCCAGCTGGTCGAGGCTGCAAGAGCCGTGAGCGTGTCACGCACTCCAGCCTGCGTGACAGAGTGAGACTACGACCAAAAAAAAATTTAATTGAGGGAGGGAAATACATCAAGACTATGAAACATCCT
This sequence comes from Carlito syrichta, assembly GCF_000164805.1. Lineage (NCBI taxonomy): Eukaryota > Metazoa > Chordata > Mammalia > Primates > Tarsiidae > Carlito > Carlito syrichta. The sequence continues at coordinate 49,732 of NW_007067472.1, forward strand.
TCTCTGCATCTTACTTTCACCTGCAGGTTTCAACATCCGTTAGTGTTTCTTGCCCAAATCAATTAGTATGACAATGATTCGCAAATGGTGGCTTTCTAATGTCATCATTTTTCTCCATTTATTGGCTGGCCTTCTGCTGAACAAAAAAAGAATTTTCTCTTCACCCCCACTGATTTCTTCATTTATGATTTATTTTTATTTCAAGTGGACTTGTGGTTTCCTACTTTATTTGATGGATTTAATCCATTCCCATCATTTTTATTTTACTTTTATTTTTAGAGAAAAGGTTTCGCTGTGTCACTCAGGCTGGAGTGCAGTGGCGTGATCATAGTTCAATACATCCTTGAACTCCTGGCCATCCTCCCACCTCAGCCCACTGAGCGGCTGAGATTACAGGCGTGAGCCACCAGGCCTGGCTTTTTCCTATCATGTATTGTGATGCTCCAATTGTCCCAGGTTTGGTCAGCGGCTGCCCGCTGCTGACCTTTTGTTTTGACAGGCCCCATCATTCTTGAACACTCCTTTTCTTTCTGGCTCAAGATATTTCAGGCTCATCTTGTTTTTCCCTGCCCTAGCCCATTTCTTCAAGGAAACCTGGTTCTTTAGTGCAGAATGGTATCGAAAGCCAAGCTCTGGGTGTTCGGCATGTTCATTGCAATTAGGGTAATCCTACTCCCAGGCCCACTCAGTGGACACACGCTTACACACACAGGTAGGCAAGCACATTTACATCCCTGTTTACTCCTTTATCTGTCTACATAAACTGAAAACATTTTACATTTAGACCTTAAACTCCAGCCTAACAGCACGAGGTTCATCCTAGCCTTTGTCCTTTCCGTCTTTTCATTCCTTTCTCTAATAGTTAGAAACATACCTCTCGCTGTGCTAAGCCTGTTCCATAATATGTTTGATCCTTCTGCATGTGGCTAAGTTCTCAACCCACCCGGGATCCCCCCAACACAGATACCCTCCTATGGGCTCAGCTCCCACAGGGCTGCCTTTCACCCCATTCCAGTGCTGTTCCTCCCGCATGGCCTGGCTGCCACTGGGCTTGCAAATGTTTCTAAGAGCTTTACAGTCATTCGTTCATTCCACAAATATGGATTGAGCACCTGCTATGTTCTAGGCGTGTTTCCAGGTGACAGACGTAAAACAAGACAGACAAAATTCCCTGGCCTCATGGATCTCACACTCCAGTGAGGGGAAATAGATAACAAATAGATTAACAAATCTATCTCATGGTAAGAAATACTGTGAAGCCAGGCATGATGCCTCACGTCTGTAATTCAAGCACTTTGGGAGGCCAAGGCGGGAGGATCGCTTAAGGCCAGGAGTTCAAGACCAGCCTGGGCAACATAAGCAAGACCTCGTGGCTACAAAAAAAAATTTTTTTAATTAGCTGAGTGTGGTGGCATGCACCTGTAGTCCCAGCTACTCGGGAGGCTGAGGCAGAAGGATCACTTGAGCCCAGGAGGTCAAGGCTGTGGTGAGCCATGATCATGCCACTGCACCCCAGCTTGGGTGACAGTGAGACCCTGACTCAGCAAGAACAAAAAAAAGAGGTGCTGTGGAGAAGAATTAAGCACGGAACAGGAATGAGAAAGAACCAGGCAATTGCTGTTTTACCTAATTTTGTGATCACCCTAGAAGATCACAAATATTCACCTACCATTTAGATGAAAAACCACCATCCTAATCACTCATGACTTGGAATAACATTTCAGTGACAGTATCATTTATGGGTTCAAAAAATGCTGTGTTGGGAGGACAAATTAGTACAACTTCTGTGGAAAGCGGTATGGAGATTACTCAAAGAACTAAAAGTAGATCTGCCACTTGATCCAACAATCCCCTACTAGGTATCCACCCTAAGGAACAGAGATCATTGTATAACAAAGACAACTGTACCTGCATGCTCACTGTAGCACAATTCACAATTGCAAAGATGTGGAACCAAACTAAATGCCTATCACCCAATCCGTGGGCAATGAAAATGGGGTATACATACACCACGGAGTACTAGGCAGCCATAAAAAAGAACGAAATCATGTCCTCTGCAGCCACATGGACGGAGCTGGAGATTGTCATCCTAAGTGAACTGACTCAGAAACAGAAAACCAAACACCGCATGTCCTCACTCATATGTGGGAGCTAAACTGTCACAAAGATGGAAATAATGGACACTGGGGACGCCAACAAGGGGGGAGGGGAGGGGGAGGGGGCTTAGGGTTCAGAAACGACTTACGGGACACAACGTTCACTATCTGGGCAATGGGCCACCTGAGACCTAGTCCCCACCACTACACAATACGTCCATGTAATGAATATGCATGCATACCCCCTGAACTAAAATTTTTTTTAAATGCTGCATTTCCAAGCAAAAATGAAGATGACATGTTCAAGAAAACTGTGTTAGGGAACTCAAAGTAGCCGCTGGGGATGACACATGATAATGACAGTGGCCACGAGAAGCAGAAATGCAAGTGAACAGTTTGGGTACACTTTCATAAACCATAAGACTGAAAAAGCGATGTTTCTAAATAAAATCTTTCTTTAAAATTCGGGATTTTAGGCCGGGTGTGGTGGCTCACGCCTATAATCCCAGCACTTTGGGGAGCTGAGGTCAGAGGATTACCTTAGCCCACGGGTTCGAGACCAGCCTGGGCAACTTGGTGCGACCTCATCTCTACAGTAATCAAAAAAGTAGCCGGGTGTGGTGGTGCACACCTGTCGTCCCAGCTACTTGGAAGGCCGAGGCGGAAGGATCGCCAGAGCCCAGCGGGTCAAGGCTGCGGTGGCCGTGAGCGTGCCACTGCACTCCAACCCAGGCAACAGAGAGAGACTCCAACTCGAAAAAAAAATGGGATTTTAAATATTTAAATTTTAAATGTTTTAACTGTTATAAGTAGGGAGTCCATTATTCATCTGTGCCTCTAAAAGTTCAAATTAGAATATCAAGCCAAATATCTTTTCATCTTCTCATTGGGAAAAGGAGGACATTCTCTGACATTCAGAAGGCACATGGTGACTTCCGTCCCAGATATCACACACTAAGCAGTAGGACCCATTCCCTCTTCCTTTCCTGCTCCCCTAGGACCGCTGAGTCAAGTCCTGCAGCTGAGTTGGAAGATGGTTCCAGGCTAATGGTGGACTGGGGTGGAAGGAGAGAGAGCTGTCAGTTGGGCAGGAGACGGAGCTTTGGGGTCAAAACAGCAGGGGTTGGCAGGGCTGGGCAGCTCACACATGGTCATCCAACCCTTATGACCCGGTTTGTGTGTAATTCTCCGAGCCTTGGTGTCCTCATCTGTGGAATGGAGCCATTCAAGAATCTCCCTCATAGGGTCACAGTAAGGGGCGATGACCAGCATTTTGTCCAGCAAACGACCGCAGCCAGACTTCCCAGGAGAAGAGAAAAAAAGAAATAAGCCTGGCCAGGCGCGGTGGCTCCTGCCTGCAACCCCAGCACTTTGAGAGGCTGAGGGGAGAAGACTGCTTGAGCCCAGGAGGTCAAGACAAGCCTGGGCAACACAGTGAGACCTCATCTCTACAAAAAATGTGAAAAGTAGCCAGGTGTGGTGATGCATGTCTGTAGTGCCAGCTACTTGGAAGGCTGAGGTGGAAGGATCTCCTGAGCCCAGGAGGTCAAGGCTATGCTGAGCCGTGATCCATGCCGCTGTGCTCCAGCCTGAGCAACAGACCGAGGCTATGCTGAGCCGTGATCCATGCCGCTGTGCTCCAGCCTGAGCAACAGACCGAGACCCTGACTCAAAAATAAAAAATAAAGAAATAAGCCTGCCAGATGCAAGAAAGCAGCAACACATACGTATGTACATACGTGCGCATGTACACACACACGCACACACCAGCCATGGAGCCTGGGTCAGCCACCTTTCTGGTTCCCCGAGAAAAATTCTGTTCCTGAATCCTACGAAAGCTTCCTCCTCTCCCGCCTCCAGACCCCTGCAGCCCCTGTAATTCCCCATCATTGTCTTCTCACTGTCAGTGTGCCTCTCTCGGGGCTTCCGAAGGACAGGTGGTGACTGTCTTCCCCTAAAGACCACGCACAGGTGGAAGGCCGTGACCGCTGTGGCGGCAGCAAGGCAACGCCCGCCCTGCCCAGCAGGTGGCACCAGCGCCCAACACCGGGCATCCAGGGGGCCAGGGGCTCCACCAGGCTCCCAGCCTACGGGAACGGTGCCCAGGGACTTTGGGGGCTCCCAAATGCCCGGTCTTTCCCCAAGTGCTCTTTTGCAGGGATACTGCTCATCCAAGCGCGGGAGCACTCTGCAGACGCACTTTCCCTTCCAGCCTTGGGAAATCGACCAGACGTGACCGGGTGCCAGGCCTGCAGATGTCCTCAGTCTGGTGAGAGGACAGACGCCTAACACAGGCCACCTCTACCCGTGACAATGAGTGCTGTGATTGGGATGCATCGGGGTCTTTGTGGGATCACACAGAAGGGGCCCGAAACTCATTCTTGGGCACTCGGAGGCAAATTCAAGGAGGAGGTGGTGTCTAGGCGTGAAGGACTGCCCGTCACAGCCAGGTGTGTGAGGGGAGGGAGGAAACAGGGAGGGGAGCTCTCCACGCCTGAGAACCAACACCGTGCACGTGGGCTGGAGGGATTGCGGCAGGTGGACATCATGGGTCACAGGATGGAGGGGCCAGCAGCACGGCCAGATCACAAGAGACGTGGAGCTGAGCACGGTGGCTCGCACCTATAATCCCAGTGCTTTGGGAGGTCAGCCTGGGCGACAGAGCGAGACCTTGTCTCTAAAGCAAAAATAAAAACAAAGGACATGAAAAGCCATGTTGAGGTATCAGGATCTCCCCCACCTAACCTGGGCCATAAGAAAACCTCACTGGCCGGGTTCGGTGGCTCAGCCTGTAATCCCAGCACTTTGGGAGGCCGAGGTGAGTGGATTCCCTGAGCCCCCAGGGTCGAGACCCGCCTGGGCAACTTGACGAGACCTCATCTCTACAATAAATCAAAAAATTAGCTGGGCGTGGTAGCGCACGCCTGTAGTTCCAGCTACTTGGAAGGCTGAGGCGGAAGATCGCCAGAGCCCAGCAGGTCGAGGCTGTGGTGGCCGGAAGCGGCCACTGCACTCCAGTCTGGGCAGCAGAGTGAGACTCCAACTCAAAAAAAAAAAAGAAAACCTCACTGTTTGCCCGGGCACTATGGCTCACACCTGTAATCCCAGTACTTGGGGAGGAGGATTGCTTGAGCCCAGGAATTTGAGACTAGCCTGGACAACGTAGCAATACCTTATCTCCCCCCAAAATATACAAAAATTTTATACATCTCTAGTCCCAGCCACTCAGGAGGCTGAGGCAGAAGGATCACCCGAGCCCAGAAGGTCAAGGCTATGGCTTGACCACTGCACAGCAGCGTGGGTGACAGAGTGAGACTCGAAAGAAAGAAAGAAAAAGGGGGGGAGGTAGGGGGAAGGGAGGGGGAAAGGAAAGGAAAGAGAGAGAAAAAGAAAACCTCACAGCCCTGAATAAGTGAGAGCAGGGGCACAGAATGCCAGTATTGGGGCTTAGAGATACTCCTTTGACTGGAGCGGGGACAGGACATTATAGCATCTATCCTAACTGGGGACACCCCAATTGTCTGTATCAAAGGAAGAGGGGGTGCTGGTGAATGTTACGGGAACTGCCTGGTTCCCACGGGGAATACCCCTGCTCTCTCTTGTGCCCCTGTCTTTGTTCACGCCCTCAGCCCAGAATGCTTTTCCCCTTTCTCCTCTCGGCCACTTCCTACTCATCCTTTAAGCCGCAAACACAACACCCACGTCTCCATCCTGTGAAGTGGTCCCGGATTCTGGGCAGTTGGCTGATCTGGGTACCCGTGGCCTCTTGCGCAACAGTTTCTGTTTTAGCCCCGACCCTGTTTCTGGCTCCTCCAGCTCCATCCATCCTTCACACACACACACACACACACACACACACATACACTCTCACACTCCCTGGACTGTGGCCCACAGCGTTATCTCCACCCCACGCCAGACTGTCCCTGACGCCCAAGTCACCAGCCAGCTCTCCACATTTGCTCTGCATTGACCATCCGGATGCGCCCCTGGGTATCTGGGCAGGCGCCTCTCATCTTGCCCCTCGCCCCCTAGACCTGCTCCTCCTCCAGGACGCCAAGCCAGGAGCAAAGGGGCTGCTTCTATTCTCATCCTCACATGGCCAGTCGCTGGGGCCTGTTGCTTCTTTTTTTTTTTTGAGTCGGAGTCTCACTCTGTCACCCAGACTGGAGTGCAGTGGCCGCTCCCGGCCACCGCAGCCTCGACCTGCTGGGCTCCGGCGATCCTTCCGCCTCAGCCTTCCAAGTAGCTGGAACTACAGGTGCGCGCTACCACACCCGGCTGATTTTTTTGATTGATTGTAGAGATGAGGTGTCGCCAAGTTGCCCAGGTGGGTCTCGAACCCGCGGGCTCAGGCAATCCATTCACCTCAGCCTCCCAAAGTGCTGAGATTACAGGCTGAGCCACCGAGCCCGGCTTGGATATAGTAATATTAAATAAATCTCTTGAATGCCTTTGTCCCTTCTCTCCAGTCTTGCTGGTCCTGCTTTTGTTCAGACGGTCATAGTCTCTCTCCTGGACACCACAGCAGCTTCTGGCTGGCCTCCACGTTGGGCGTCTTTCCTTGTTTTGAAACTGTCTATGTGGGTGGCTTCCAGCCCCGAACTCCCCATGAATTCCAGACTTATACAGGCAACCGTCTCCTTGCCCTCCCCATCAGGATGCCTTGTGGACTACTCAGCTCAAACCTGGAATCCTGGTTCACCCCACCCCCCACCTGCTCTTCATGCCAGTCTCCTCCCTCTTGTAAATGGCAGCAGCCATTTGTCCTGTTGTTTGGGTCAGAAACCTTGACTCTGGCCCTCCCGCCTTCCTCTCGGCCCCTCCACTTGACCTCCCTCCAGCCATTCCATCAGCACATCCCCGTTGCCTCTACCTTTAAAACAGATCCACGCCATGACTGTTGCTCACCATCGCCACGGCCGTCACCTTTGTCCTGGCCACCATTGTCTCTCACAGCATCACCGCAGGAACTTCCTAAATAACGCCCGGCTTCCAGCCTCGTCCCAGAAACCAAAGCAATTCCGTTCAAGCCAAAGACAGATCCTGCCCCTCCTCTGCTCAAAAGCCTCCCGGAGTTCCCATCCCGCTCGGAGTGAAAACCAAAGGACGCGGTATCACCTGCAAGGCCTCCCATGACCCACCCTCCCTCACCAGCCTCCTCGCCCTCTCGACTCTGGCCTGCTGGCATCCATGCTGCTTCTCAGATGCCTGGGCAGGTTCCCCTCGTGCTTGCTGGGTTTGCTGCTCCCTCCGCCTGGATTGCCCTTCCCAGATCCCTACATGGCTCCCTCCTCACCTCCTTCGGGTATTTACTCAAATGCCACCATCTCAGCCAGCTCCCCACCCCGCAACCATCTGCTCTAAGCTGGGAAGTCCCCCTTAAGTCCAGTAACCGCAACCTCTTCTTTCGCCTATTCCCACCATCATATATGTTATTTAGGTGTTGGCCATCTTTCCGCTGCTGGACCATGGACTCCACAGGAGCAAGGAATTGTCCGCCTTGTTCTCTGCCACATCACCAGCATCTACAATTGCCAGCCCATTGTAGATGCTCCACAAATACTTTTTGCTTTGTTTTGTTTTGTTTTGAGTTGGAGTCTCACTCTGTCGCCCAGACTGGAGGGCAGTGACACGCAGCCTCAAGCTGCTGGGCTCTGGCGATCCTTCTGCCTCAGCCTTCCGAGTAGCTGGAACTACAGGCACACGCTACCACGCCCCACTAATTTTTTTGATTTATCGTAGAGACAAGGTCTCGCCAAGTTGCCCAGGTAGGTCTCGAACCCGCGGGCTCAGACAATCCACTCGTCTCGGCCTCCCAAAGTGCTGGGATTACAGGCTGAGCCACCGAACCGGCCAGCAAATACTTTTTGAATAAAGGAATGAAAATCTGACCCTCACCTGGTTCCTCCTTGTCTGCGTAATAAAGTTTAGCATTCAACTAACCCCCTGGCCTCATCTACCACCTCTGCCCACCCGAGTGCCTCAGAGGGTCCCCTGAGGTTCTCCCAGTAGAGTGCTCCCCACCCCCACCCCTACCCCTGTCTCAGCGTTCTTCCTTTGTGAATAAAGGAATGAAAATCTGCCGGGCTCAGTGGCTCAGCCTGTAATCCCCCGCCTTTGGGAGGCTGAGGTGAGTGGATTGCCTGAGCCCCCGGGGTTCGAGACCCGCCTGGGC
>NW_007067472.1:58316-59760 GCF_000164805.1 Carlito syrichta
TGAGGCGGAAGGCTCGCCGGAGCCCAGCAGGTCGAGGCTGCGGTGGCCGGGAGTGGCCACGGCACTCCAGTCTGGGCGGCAGAGTGAGACTCCAACTCAAAAAAAAGAAAAGAAAATCTGACCCTCACCTGGATCACCCCATTCTAATGACACCACCTCTGGGAAGCCACCCTGGTATTGGAACCACGTCTGTCTCCCACACTATGCCCGGAATACCTTGTGTGCTGAACAGTGGCTCCAGCGCGTGGCTTTCCAGGTAACGTTTGATGAATGAATGAATGTTTAAATGAGGGTAAGGCGTACCAGGAAAATCGTATTGAAAGCGAAGGGCACGCATTCACGCCCTTATTCATTTTTCATGCTTCCAGTTAATGTGCGTCTCAATGAGTGATGCTTGGCGTGACTCCAGGGCTCTCTGAGGGAGGAGACGGGGAGCTGTGTCTCCCCGTCCTGCCCTCTCCCCACGGGACCAGACATTGGGCCCTGGGGTGCACCCATGACCCACTCCACTGACTCGCCCTGCACACGGGAAAGCACACTGGACCGAGAGTCAGGCGGCCTCCTCCAGCACCACTGGTCTCCGTATCCCTGGGCAAGCCGCCGCAGCAGGCGAGCCCTTGCTTTTCATCTGTCAGCTGGGACACTCACAGATGAAGTCTGGGCGAGTGGAGGAGGTCGGCTGTCTCCAGGCCAGACCACATCTGAGTGTCTTGGGCCAGATTTCCCAGGGAAGAAGAGAAGGCTGGAACCGTGTCCCCAGCCGGCCTGCCTGCCAGCCACCTAACCTGTGCCCGTGGGCCGGGAGAGGTGCCAGACCCAGACACACAGGGCAGCAGGTAGCTGGACTGGCTCCAGGGCAATGCCTTGGCAGCCCTGGGGAAGGGAAGGGGTGCTTGGCTCGGGGTCAAGAGGGTCTGGGCCACAGAAGGGACATCTGGGCGGATGTGAGGGGTGGGTGTGTGTGACTGCTGTCGCACCAAGATGCTGGCAGGGACCCCAAAGAGAACACGTGCTACTGACTAGCTCCCCCCTCCCCCCTCCCACGGGTACCGCTGAAGTCTTGCGTTTGGCCCAGAGAGCGCGGGCCACGGCTTGGCCGCCTCAGCTTCCAGACGGGAGTTAGGACGGCAGTCCTGGCCCTGGAGCAGGGAAAGAAGGAGCGGAAACTGTAACTTAAACCTCCCTTTCCCAAAGAGAAAAGGGATCCTGCATCCTGCTGGGGGTGGAAACGAAAGGGAAAGGGGCGTCCCCCAGCAGCAGACGCCGAACGGAGAGAAACCGGGGAAAGGGGCAGAGCCCGAGGCGGGGCTGGGTGGCGGGAGGAAGTGGGAAGAGACGGGCTCCGAGGCTGGAAGAGAACGGGCTCCGGAGGGGGTTTTGGCCGGAGGTCCCGAGGCAGTGAAACCCAGGAGGGCGCTCCAACCGCCAGCGAACCCCGGGGAGG
>NW_007067472.1:60611-62984 GCF_000164805.1 Carlito syrichta
GACCCGTCCCCGGCCCGCTTTCGGGCTTCCGGACAGCCCGGGCTGGCGTTTCCGGACCCTGCTGGGCTTCGCTGCTCTGACCCCGACCTGGGTCTGCTTTTCCACCGGTGCCTCGGAAGCCCCTGGGGTGTGGCTCCTAGGGCGGGGTTGTGGGGGCGGTGGGAGGTTGCACAGGTATTGTGAGTCCGAGGACACCCCCAGCCCAGACCCTCCTCATCGCGGGGCTCCCCTCCCCCGGCCTCTGCCTCTAGGGATGGCAAGCCTGGGGGGCCGGTGGGCAGCAGTGAAGGAAATTAAGCCTCCCTGTGTGGGGGGTGAGGGGATCGGGGCTCGAGACCCGGCTGAGTCTCATCTGACCCTGCTGGCAGGCCCGCCCACCGGTCTCTGGAAGCCCCCCATCTCGGTGGGTCCCCAGTACCCTCCCACTGCTGCCGGGGCTTGGAGGGGCTTGGAGCGGGAGCCCGAGGTGGCCTCTAGGGAGAGTGTCCAGTGTCCTTTGGGCTTTTGACCCCGTGGCTTGGCCTCTCTACCCCGGGGCTCGCTGGATTTGTGCTTGAGTCTCTGCCATCGTAACAGTCTTGTCTCCTGGGCAGCCTGGGGCCTGGACTGTGAAATCCTGCCTCCACTCCCTCCTTGTTCCGGCAGGACAGTCCCCACCCTGCCTTCAGACCAGCGTTATTCCTGGCTGAGCACCAGCCCCTGGGGTAAGCCCCATGAGGTTTCAAAGGAAGAAGATGATACCTCGTGTCATATATGGTCTCTGAACACTTCCCCTGCCGGCCCTTGTGGTTGCCCTCAAGTTTCCTGTGCTCCGTTGAGTCAGAAAGAGCGTTCTTGGGAATGAACGGCTGTGTGGCGTCTATGCTGGTGCTTGGGTGCCTGGTAGGCCAGGCAAGGGTGTGTGGAGGAACCAGTTGGTCAGGGGAACGCAGTCTTTCTCCACCTGATGCCATCCTCTGGCTTATCAGCCGCATCCCCTCCGCTGAAGGAGAAACTGAGGCACAGAGAAGAAGTGACTTGCCGGGGGGATTGAGGGGTGATAGGAAGAGACATTGCCCGGTCCCTGCAGATGGTCAGACTCAGGCCTGGCTGGGAGAGCTTGGCTTGTGAGGAGCTTGAACCCAGATCTTTTGTGCTGCGTCTACCTCTGCGAACCCGCCTCAGCCCCCTGTGATGGGAAGGCCTGGCTTTGCTTTGAATTGTCTGAGGCCTCCTCCCGGGCACCTCCCACCCGACCTACCCAAGGCATTCGGAGCCGTGGAGGCTGTGCTCATTGCTGGGTGGCCCTGCCCAGGGAGGGCTTCTAGCAGCCTGGAGAGACGGGCTGGCAGGAGCCCACACCCAGTGGGATGGAATAGGCCTGGGAGGGCTGCGTTTCCCACGAGTCCCTTTCTTTCTGGGCCTGGGCTTCCTCTCCGTGGAGAAAGGAAAACCTCGAACCCAGCTTCTCAGGGCGAGAGGTGTGGCCACGGACCTCCCGACTCTGGTTCCACATTTTGGGGAGCCCGGGAACCCCAGGAGTGGGCATCTTCAGCTCACAGTCTCCAGGAACGAAGAGGCCAGTGCCGGCTGGGCCGGACAGACCTGGTGCTGGGGACAGCGGCTGTGCACCCCCCAGCCCTCCCCTCCCTCCCTCCCTCTTCCTCCTCCCCCTTCTTCTTTCTCCTTCTCCCCCACCCAACGCCACCACATTTGGAAGGAAGGCGAAGGAAGCTTATTTATAAAAGTCACACTTGGGGAAGGAGCTGGCGCGTCTCCTCACTCTGCAGACCAGGCCCAGCCCTCCAGCCTCCTCCAGCCCCCACCTCCCGTGGTGCTGACTCTCCGCTCTGCAGATGGAGAGCCAAGGGGCGCCCAGGCCGGGAGGGGGCCTCCGGAAGGACCGCCTCAGGGTGCAGGTGGGAAGGGGAGCGCTCAGAGGGGCAGGCACCGGGCCAGGGTCACCCAACCTGGGAGAGACTTTTGGGGCAGGATGCCCCCAGGCAGCCCCGCCCTGGCATGGAGCTGCCCCCCTCCCCAACTCAGAGGCTCCCTGATTTCCTCCCTGGGGACTTCCTGGCGCTGACCCAGAATGGCGTGCGCCTACCTGCCAGTCCACGTGGGGCAGACACGTGGGACCTGCAGCAGGAAGCAGAGGACTCAGTGGAGGGGGAGAGTTAGGGCAGCCTGACCCTGGAAGCCTTCCTGGAAGAAGAGACCTTGGGATGGCCCAGGAGGAAGATTTGAATAGGAGGTGGGAGGGTGACCCAAGAGGAGGAACCAGCTTGAGGAAAAGCAGAGGTTAGAATGCCTAACAGAGCCGGGCTCGGTGGTTCAGCCTGTAGTCTCGCGCCTTTGGGAGGCTGAGGTGAGTGGATGGCCTGAGCCCGCGGG
>NW_007067472.1:63004-67607 GCF_000164805.1 Carlito syrichta
AGTGAGACTCCGACTCAAAAAAAAAAAAAGAATGCCTAACAGAGAGAGGATGGCGGTCAGTCCTGACAGCTAACCTCTTAGAGCAGCCCGGCAAGCCTGAATGAGGAAGCCCAGTGTCCCCTGTGCCCAGCAGTTCCCGTCGTCCTCTCTCTTGTTGCTGGGACGAGACTAGCAGTTAGGAGGCAGCACTGGGCAGGTTCGCCCTGAATCTCTCTCTGCGCATTTCCTGTCTGTAAAATGGAGCCAGCATGATCTGCCTCAGAGAGCCGCAGGAACAAGAGTGTAAGGAGAGCCACAGGGCAGGGTCTCCCTCCTCCTCTTCTGCCCGTTACCTCCCTGGGGGTTCCCAGCATCAGCGATGCATTTGGGCACGTTTTCATCCGAGACGCAGACGGCATGGCCTTCCAGGACTGTCTGGTTCGTCTAGACCTCCTTTCTTACAGATCAGAAAACGGAGGTCCAGAAAGGGCCAAGGGTTTATCTGAGGTCACACAGCGCCTGCCCGGGGGCAGAGCCCAGCTGCTTTCCTCAGCCTGAAGCTGCCTCCCTGAGCTGCCGGGGGGCCCGCTAGCGGGTTGGCTCTGCTAAGCAGGGACCTGGTGTGGGAGGGTGGGTCAGGGAGAGGGAAGCCCCGGAGAGCTCTCTGCCCTGGAGACCCAGCTTGGCCTCTTACACACTCCTGACTCAACTCTGGGCCTCTCCGCCCTAGTGGTATTGGCTTTGATTAGTCATTTAAAAGAGGAAGGGATAAAAAAATAGCCCTCGAGGCAGACAACAGCAACTGTGCTCGGCAGTGATGAATCAACTCTGCCAGCCTGATGCCATCCCCTGGGACAGGCCCTGGAGGCTGCCTGGCCTCTGCGTCTCTTGGAGGAGTCCAACTCTTTCTTCCAGCAGGGTGTCCTGGAATCCTGGAGCCTCTGCCAGGAGAGACCACCGGGGCTGCCCTGCTGCGGCCAGAAAAAGCTCAGGGTGCCAGGCTCGGTGGCTCAGCCTATAATCCCAGCATTTTGGGAGGCTGAGGCGAGTGGATTGCCTGAGCCCGCCGGTTCGAGACCCACCCGGGCAACTTGGCGAGACCTCGTCTCTACGATAAATCAAAAATTAGCCGGGCATGGTAGTGCGCGCCTGTAGTTCCGGCTACTTGGAAGGCTGAGGTGGAAGGATCGCTGGAGCCCAGGAGGTTGAGGCTGCGGTGGCCGGTGGCAGCCACTGCGCTCCAGTCTGGGAGACAGAGTGAGACTCCAACTAAAAAAAAAAAAAAGCTCAGGGCAATCTGCCCGCGGTGGTTCTGGTGGGGTCCTCTCTTCCTTTCCATGGGGCACCACTCCCTCCCAGCCCTACCCGTCTTCTGTTGCTGACAGGGCAGGGGGGTGAGGCCAGAACTGGAACAGCAGGTCAGAGGCAGGAAGACCAGGACAGCGGTTCTCAACTCTGAGGGTGGGGGGTGCTTTTTAAAACTTAGCCAGCCGGGCACGGTGGCTCGAGCCTGTCATCCCAGCCCTTTGAGAGGCCGAGGCGAGAGGATTGCCTGAGCCCGGGGGTTCGAGACCAGCCTGGGCAACTTGGTGAGACCTCAGCGCTACAAATAAATCAAAAAATTAGCCAGACATGTAGTTCCAGCTACTTGGAAGGCTGAGGTGGAAGGATCACCTGAGCCCAGCAGGTCGGGGCTGCCGTGGCCGTGAGCATGCCACTGCACTTCAGCCTGGGTGACAGAGTGATACTCCAATTCAAAATAAAAAATAAAATTAAAAAAACTTAGTCTCACTGGCCCCTCCCCCATAAATTCGGATTTAGTCCCTCTGGGGTGGAACCTTGGAAGCTGACTTTAAAATACCTCCCTGGCTGGGCTCAGTGGCTCAGTCTGTAATCCCAGCACTTTGGGAGGCGGAGGTGAGTGGATTCCCTGAGCCCCCAGGGTCGAGACCAGCCTGGGCAACTTGGCGAGACCTTGTCTCTACAATAAATCAAAAATTAGCCAGTTATAAGAGCGTATGCCTGTAGTTCCAGCTACTTGAAAGGCTCAGGTGAAAGGATCACCAGAGTCTAGCAGGTCGACGCTGGGATGGCCGTGAGTGTGCCACTGCTCTCCAGCCTGGGCAACGGAGTGAGACTCCAACTCAAAAAAAAAAAAAAAAATTATATATATATTCTTGTGCTGGGCCAGCTTTGAGAACCAGAAAGACCCGGGCAAGTTGGATGTTGGTCAGATGGCAAAAGAGAAGGAAGAGGGTAGATGCTCCCAGGTTTCTGGCTTAGGGTTCCCTGTGGGTGGGGAGTTTCTGAGCTGGGGAGTTCAGAGGAGAGGGGCTCTGGTTTTGGCCAGGCGGCAGACAAGGTGCCCATGTGACATCTGGGCACATGCGTCCCTAAGACACCGGGGCCTTTGAGTTTGTAGCTGTCCCCTGGGTCCAGCTGCCACCTGCACACCAAAGCCTTCCAAGTCCCTTTCCAGAGCTGTGACTGCTGCTCAGAGAGGTCTGGTAGAACCCCAGGGGAGCTGGGTCCCTAATCATTCAACAGGTATCTGGGCGCCACTTTGTTCATGTATATGGTGCTCACCCCCCCTCCCCCCTGGCCAGCCCAAGATGCCAGGAAGACAGCTAGCCACATGACCAAGCTCGGTTTTGGTCAGGAGTGTGTCTGAGGTGGGAGACGGGAGGTGAGGATAGAGGCAGTGCTCTGACACCCTACGTCCTTGTCAGTTTATTCAGTGTCCACTGATAACTGATTCAATGTCCGAGTTAATCTGGCGGCTGTCTCTCGAATGGTGCCACCAGGCTCTGGCCTGGATGTGGGCGAGGGTTCAGGGGACAGCAGAATCAGGAGCCATCAATCCCACAATCAGAAACAAGGATCAGAACAAGTAAATGAAATGAAACAGGAAAAACATGCTTCACTTGAGCCCCAAATCCAATCCACAGACAGCGGTGGGGAAGGGCTTGGCGCTTTCCTTAGCAGAAAACCCTGCACGGTCAACTATGTGATCTCTGGCTGTATCAGCAGAGGTCGACCCTGTGGAAAGGGGAGGGAGATGGGTGGGGTCAGATCTTTGGCACTGCCCAGACCACGGCCAGCAGCTGATTCCGTTTGTTTGCTGTACTGCAAAAGACAGAGGCAGAGTAGAATAAGTCTGGGGCAGGGGCCGCAGTCTGCAGCCTAGGAAGGATCTGAGGGGGAAGGAATGCCGGGCTTGAGAAAGGAACCCCAGGGGGGGTGTGGATGCTGCCTTCAGATCCTGGGCAGGGCCACTCCAGGGAGAGGGCACCGACAGGTTCTTTACGGCCTGGGGCCAAACCACAGGAACGGAAGGGCTTTCTAACAGTTGGGCTGCCTGAGACAGGCACAGCTGCCTAGGAAAGCTGGTGAGCTCCCTGTCATAGGCAGTGTGCAAGCTGAGGCTGGTAGCTGAAGCCAAGGGGACTTTTCAGCTCCAAGAGGAATGTGAATGGTGTGTGGGAACGAGGCATGGGATACCATCGAGGGTGGGGGAGCTTCTGGAAGGAGGTGGCATCCGATGATGGGGAGTGCCAGCTTCGTGGAATCTGCTTCCAGGCAGAGGGCAGTGCATGGGGGAAGCAGGAGGGAGAGTGGGTGGATTGTAGGGGCAGGATGTGGTTATAGGCTGTGTGGAGAGTCTGATCTTGGGCTCGGGCAACGGGGTGAAGGGGAGGCAGAGCCAGGAGGACTTGGCGAGGAAGGGTCCCCAGAAGCATCGCCTCTGAGTTTTGCTCGGAGCCACAGCTGGTGGGACTAAGGCTGGGAGGTCTGGCCCTTGGCCCTCCGAGCGGCTTTGGGGCCGATCTGAGTGCCATCTCCAGGGTGCCATCTGAGTGCCATCTGGGCATCGCTTCCCCACCTCCACCCTCATAGACGCCAACCCTCTGTAGGAGAAACTTCCCAGTCTAGCCCACAGCCCTTGGGGGAGGTTGTGGAGGTCACAGGTCAGAGTGGGCTGGACGTCTAAGGAGATGCGTTCTGGTTTTACAGATGGACGGGCTGGGGTCGAGGGACCAGCCCAGATGCCAGGGGTCTCTGAGGGCAGAGCAGGGGGCTTGGCAGGCAGGCAGTGATCTCGTCTCTGGCCATTCCTTTCTCTGGAAAAGGAGCTGGAAAAGTCTCCTCTGCCCTTTCCCAGCCACCTGTATCCTCTGGGTACCAGCACAGAGAAGGCGGGACGCTGAATGGTGGAGACTCCTAGGGCTGCTTCCTACCCTGACAGGCTGCCCAGGAGGAAGAGCTGGGCTCCTCCAGGCTGTGCCCTGCCTCAGTTTTCCTAGGGAGTGCTCCTCTGACTCAACTCCTAGACCTGGCATGGTCTAAAAAGTGTGAAAGTGGCTCCTGGATTCTCTGTGTCTATGGGGGTGCTTCCTGAGGGACAGGGTCTCACCCTTGACAGCCACACAGGCACTTGTGGGGAGTGGAAGCGAGGGTTTATTTTAGCTGCTGGGGGAGGAGGTGTGATGTCTTGATGAGAGGAGGCCCCTCTGAGCCGCCTCCAGAAGAGCTCCCAACCAGGCTGGGCGTGGTCATCCCAGCCGAGGTGAGTGGATTGCCTAAGCCCGCAGGTTCGAGACCTGCCTGGGCAACTTGGCGAGAC
>NW_007067472.1:68038-68963 GCF_000164805.1 Carlito syrichta
CCAACTCAAAAAAAAAAAAAGAGCTCCCAACCCTCTGCTCTCCCGGCCAGTCCCCCCTCTGGTGGTGTAGGGGGATCCATGAGCCCCAGGGGTACAGCCCCTCACAGAACATGCTCTGCTTCCCCCCCTTCTCGGCCCCCACTCCTTGCAGCTAGGCGTCACTGTCCCCATTTCACAGAAGAGCCAACAGACCCAGAGGGGAGGTCCCGCAGCCAGTCAGTGTCTGTGCTGGGCCTGGGGCCCGGCCTGATGGGTCGCCTCAGCTCTCCTGGCCCCCCAACATCCACCCGCCTCAGTCCTGACAAGAGTCCACCGAGGTGGGGCCAGTGCTGAGCCAGCCAGTGCCCGTTCCCATGGGGCACTGAGAAAAGAGGTGGGACCAAGCCCTAGTCCCAGACCGAGTATCAGCCCCTGCCCGGGTGGCCGCCCTGGGTATCCTTGCCTTGGCCTCAGAGAGAGGCCTTGGCCTAGCCAGCAGAGTGGGCTGACCCTGGCTGACTCAAGCTGTGGGGTGGACAGTCATGGCCATGACCCAATGAGCAGACGTCAGGGGTGTAATTACCCCTCCCCATGATGGGGCACAGCTGCTCCTGGGGCAGGAGGGTGGGGCCTCCCTTGCACCTGAGGCCTAAGGCAGGCCCTGAGCCAAGGGGCGACATGACTGTCCCCGGTGCCTGCCGGGCCCAGCTGGACGGAAGGAGGACTAAGGTCCAATGTCAAGACCGACAGGGGGAGAGAAGATCCCCAAGAGGCCTGAGTGGGCAAAGCCGACAGCCACACAGATAATCTCTCAGGTCCATCCGGGTGTGGAGATGGCCCTTTGCCTGAGCCGTCCCACCTCTGTGTCTAGGGCTCTGGACAGAGTGGGCAGGCCGACTCCTGAAAAGTGAGCTTTGCTGGGCTCGGTGGCTCAGCCTGTAATCCC
>NW_007067473.1:0-14889 GCF_000164805.1 Carlito syrichta
TGGCTGCCAGAATTGTAGGCCGTACAGGCGGGCTGCAGGATACTCCCTCCGCCCCCCGTCCGACCTCCCTTAATGAACCCTGACCTCAACCCCGGCCCGAGCTGCCTTTATCTCTCAGGATCTTCTTTGTCACCAGCCAGGTTCCTGCCCACCCTATTAGGCCTCTTTCTCTCCCTGGCCTCTCTCTAGGACCCAGAGACGAGTAGCTTCAACGTAGACTGGGCCGATTTCAATCTCTGGGACATGGAAGGGGAGGTGAGTGCAGGACGCAGGCAAGAGCTGAGCGGGTGGCTGGGCTGCTGCCCCGACAGCGCCGCGCGGTGGCCAAAACTCGGGCCTGCGAGGCCTGAGTCCCAGCTGCGATTCACTGCCACAAGGCTGTGTGACCCTTAGTTACCTTCCCCTTCCGAGCCTGTTTCCTGATCTGCAGAGTAGGGACTCAAGAGTCAGGCTACTGGGGGTCCAATCTTGGTTTAACTACTTAGCAGCTATCAGCCTTGGGCAAGTTCTTAAACTTTGTGCCTTGTTTTCCACCTCTGCAAAAATGAGATAAAAAACACCTATCTCATGACTAATATATGCGTAGCCATATGCCAGATTATTTATGAAGCGGGCGCTGAGCCATTCATTCTTGGGGCTCTGTTCTCTGAGAGAAGGGTTGGGGCAGTGTTGTCTCCCACTTGGATCTCAAGCCCCCAGTTGCCTTATTGGTATCCTCATTGTGATGAATGAAGTACTTCTCTTGTAGATCAGCGCTGGGAGTAGGGTGAGAGGAAATTTGCAGCCCCACTGGGCTGTATCTCAGCAGAACGGATGAACTCTCTTTCATGTAACAGCAGCCTTCAATCTATGCAATAGTCTAGTGTTAATCCACCTCTCCCATTCCATAGATGGGGCTACAGAGGCCCAGAGAAGAAGAAAGGACTCAGCCAGGGGCTCCTTCAGCAAGACAGAGCAGGGCTGGGTTGCAGCCCTTGTCATGAAATCCTTACAATAGAGTCTTTTTTTTTTTTTTTTTTGAGTTGGAGTCTCACTCTGTTTCCCAGACTGGAATGCAGTGGCCGCTCCTGGCCACCACAGCCTCAACCTGGCCACCACAGCCTCAACCTGCTGGGCTCCGGTGATCCTTCCGCCTCAGCCTTCCAAGCAGCCAGAATTATAGGCATGCGCTACCACGCCCGGCTGATTTTTTGATTTATTGTAGAGATGAGGTCTCGCTGCCCAGGCGGGTCTCGAACCTGCAGGCTCAGGCAATCCACTCACCTCAGCCTCCCAAAGGTGCGGGATTACAGGCTGAGCCACCACCAAGCAGGACACAACAGAGTTTTTCATTCTCCCAAGCTAAGAATAGAATAGGGGAAGGCAGGTCTGGCTGCTCATGTCCCTTGGGCCCCCTCTGGGACCTCTGACTACAGGGATGCACTTAGTGCGCTGGGCCAGTGTAAACAGACTGTCCTTGGAAAAAAGAGAAGAGTTCCAGTCTTCACACCATGGACAGCAAATTGGACCGGGACTAATGGTCCTGGAATTGAAATTTACTGGGTGATCGAGCCCTCCAGGAAAAAAATGTCTTGGAGAGAACTTTCTTGCATGAATCCAGGTATACTTATATATAGGGTTCCTAGATTTCATAGAATGATTACATCTGGCAACCCAGCCCCCATGCTTGCTCTTGACTCCATGGATCTCTCTCTCACACAGTCTTGGGACCTCACTTACAGATACACCACCCCGTGGACACACACCAACTCTAACCCAGCTGTCTCTGCTAGAGTTTAAATCAGTGGAGAGAAGAACAGTATTGACACCATCCTTCTCTGTTCTACCTCCTGAATGTCTTCATTTCTAAAATGGCAGGTGGGAACCAGCAGCCTCCTTCCCTGCCAGCAATCTCTCGCTTTCCCAGGCTTCAGCCCCCTGCCAGTTTCAGAGACAGACTGACTGGGGCGTGTGCTGCTCACATGCGTTGGTTCTAATACTTGGGACAAGCAGCTATACCAAGCAGCAGCCAGTTCCTACGTCTACCTGGCCCTTCAGCTCGTCACTGCTACTGACACCCTCCTTGAGGAAAGGGATACAGAAACCCCAGCCTCTGTTCTGTGGGAGGGCTGGTCTTAAAGAGTCATTTACAGCCTGGGCAACACAGCAAGTCCTCGTTTCTACAAAAAAAATTTGAAAAATAAATAAGCCAGGCGTGGTAGTGTGTGCCTGTAGTCCTGGCTGCACAGGAGACTGAGGTGAAAGGATTGCCTGAGCCCAGGAGGTGGAGACAGTGGTGAGCCGTGATGGTTCTTTTTTTATTTTTATTTTTTATTTTTATTTTTTGAGTTGGAGTCTCACTATTACCCAGGCTGAAGTGCAGTGGCACACTCATGGCCACCACAGCCTCGACCTGCTGGGCTCAGGTGATCCTTCTGCCTCAGCCTTCCAAGTAGCTGGAACTACAGGCACACACTACCACGCCTGGCTTATTTTTTGATTTATTGTAGAGATGAGGTCTCACCAAGTTGCCCAGGCGGGTTTCGAACCCGTGGGCTCAGGCAATCCACTCACCTCAGCCTCCCAAAGGCCGGGATTTCAGGCTGAGCCACCGAGCCCAGCTCCGTGATGGTTCTACTGAACTCCAGCCTGGGCGATAGAGTAAAACCCCAGTTCACCAAAATAAATAAATAAATAAATAAGGAGTCATCCAGATCCTTAACACATATACTTTTACAGGAACAGAAACTGAGGCCCAGGAGGTCATGTTACTCGTCAGGTTTTCAAAGGACCCGAAGTTGGGGTGGGCCCCGGGTGTTCGTGCTCCCCACCCAGAACTCGTCTATTTATAAGTAACTCAGCTGCCTTGGCTGAACTCTACTCTGGGAAGAGGATTTCTTTTTCTTTCTTTCTTTTCTTTTTTTATTTACTGTAGAGATGAGGTCTCCACAAGATGTCCAGGCTGGTCTCGAACCCCTGTACTCAGGCAGTCCTCCACCTCCCAAAGTGCTGGGATTACAGGCGTGAGCCACCGCGCCTGGCGGAAAGGAGGATTTCTGGTAGCTTCTCATCCCTTCTAAGATTCTGAGCCAATTTGTTTTGAACGGCATCAGGAGTGAATGAACTGGGGGCTGGGAGAGCGGCCCCAGGATTCGGGATTTGTTTCGTTTTCTTCGCCTCTCCGGGGGGCCCGCGCCTTTCCTGCGGGTTCGGCCACTTCGGTGTCTTCGAGCAGCGTCTGCGGCCGCGCGCGCGAGTGTGGCTCCCTGTGTGGAAGCCTGAGCACGTTCCAGAAGCCCGGGCCCCAGCGCCCACGCCTCCGGCAGCCTCCCAGGAGCAAGAGGCCACTGGGCTCTGCGGGCCGTACCCAGCCTCCTCCCTCATCTGCCTCGCCGCCTGGCCATCTCCCTTGAGCAGCCCACAACAATCGAGAGGAAGAGTCTGGGGGAGAGCCTGTTGGGGTTTTCCACTCCAAAACGTTCGGATAACCAGGGAGGGGTTGACGCGTTTTTTTGAGAAGTTAATGTTGCTATCCAGGGCGTCCCGGCCGTCCCTCTCCCTTTCTTCTGGTCCCTGTAAAAGGAGCTGTTCTCGGCTGGGGAAAGCAGAGCCCTCGGGCGATTGCGCGGATACAATTAAGTCCATCGGGAAAGTGGCGGAGAGCGGCCCTAACCAGAGGCGGAGCGTCTCGAGGCGCGGAACCGTCACGCGCGGCCTCCGGATGGTTCGGTGGTTCGAGCTTTGCAAAGCGCCGGGCCTGCCCTCCGCACGGTCGGGCTGCAAAGAGAGTCCTGGGCCGGGCTGGGCAGGGGACCACTTCCCGGATCGTATTCACACGAGGACGGCGGGAGCAGGCGGCTGTGACCCCCTTTCTCCGCCCGATCGTCGCCTGCTCGGGAGCAATCGGCTCCATTGACCCGAGTGGGAGAGGCGGTAGACACCAGATCCTGTGACCGACAGGGCCGGACCTCAGGCGGCGCGGCTGCCCCTGCACAGGAAGGACAAGAACTCCGGGCGTGTGCGCCTTCCCCGCGCAGCCCATCTGCCCGCGCCCAGGCGCCTCTGCCATCGCCCCCACGCCTCGCAAGTCAGGGGAGTCAGAAGACCTTCCGGCTTCCTCTCCTTCCCTTTTGCGTGGCCACCGTCCCCTCCCAGCCTCATCCA
This sequence comes from Carlito syrichta, assembly GCF_000164805.1. NCBI lineage: Eukaryota > Metazoa > Chordata > Mammalia > Primates > Tarsiidae > Carlito > Carlito syrichta. Next base: position 4,144 of record NW_007067473.1, read on the forward strand.
CCCGCGGACTACACGGTGGGGGACTCGCTGGAGCACCCTGCGGCTGGAGCACCGAGGCTGAGCGCGGAGCGAGCCGTGGGGCCCGTCGACTCTGGTTCGTGGGAAGAGGGTTGAGGGCTCAGGAGAGGGTGAAATCGGCGCTGTTTCAAAGCCGACCTCGGCGCCTGCTGCGCGCATCCGCGGGGTGCGCGGCAGCTAGGTAGGACGGGGTCCCCAGGCTTGAGGCGGAGGCGTGGCCGGGTCTGGGCAGTGGGGGCGCGTTCAGGTGTGCCAGAGCGGGAGCCTCCGGGCCAAACGCGCAGTCGTGGGCTTTTTGGTCCCCAGGCCAAGGCGTTCTTTCCCCGTCTGCGTTGGTGGAGTATGGTGATGGCGCCTGTCTTGCGTCCTCCCCTCCCGACCTCTGTGTGTGTGTGTTCCACAGAGTGTTCGGGACTGCCCTGGAGGGCTCACCATGCAGGACCAACGCTTTCCCCCAGAGCCTGAAGCAGCGATTGCAAACTCGCTCGGGGCCAGCAGCGACACCTGGCCAGGGAAGGAGCATATGTGAAGGCGCACCCCTAGGACCTGGCCTGTGGCCATGGCAGGGGGAGGAAGGAGTAACCTGGCTGCGGGACAGCCAGAAAGGCTAGAGTGGTGACCCGCTTCCGAAGTTACGCACCACCAGCTAGAGCAGCCACAGCTCGGAAACCCGACGCCCTTCCCTGGCCCTGAATTGGGGCAGGGGGGAAGAAGGGTGCATAGCAGTGGGGATCCAGTCCCCTGTGAACCCCCAACACCCATGCATGCTGTCGCATTTAACCTTTCCAAGTCCCAGGCAAGGTAACTAGCGGGGTCGTAAGTCCCCGCGTGGGCGGGGAAATATTACCGCGTCCTGGCCTCGTCTGGGGCAGATGCGAAGCCGCTTAAGCTTTGCAGAAAGAGTGAGGGTACCAGCGGGAGTTCTGCCCCTGCCGCGCAGACCCTAAGTGACGGATTCCTGGGGAACAGCGACCTCTGGAGGAGCCTGGCATCCACGCAGAGTCAGGAACTGGAGGACAAGTTCTGAGTCCAAAGCACTCTTTGGACTCCCATGCATCCACTCCCATGCATCCTCTTTGGCAAAGTCATCCAGAGATTCAGCCTCCCGACCCCACTCATTATTCATGTCGCCTCCTTTTCCAAACTGAACCTATCCTTCAAATCCTGCCTCTTCTAGAAAGATGTCTTCTCAAGGGCCCGACCCATCTTCCCCTCTTCATGCTCTGAGCTTCTCAAAACCTAAAACCTGATCCCTGGACTCCCGTGCTTGCACACTGCAATGCACAGCTGAACTGCTTCCTGCCTTGCTGGTCTCCAAAGAGGCCGTCTGTCCATTCCACCCACCCCTGGCATTGCATACTGGGTGTGCTGCTGTTCCCCACCCCCAGTAAATAAAGCCAACATCTTTTTTCCTCAAAACTGGACTGTATATTTTCAAAGCTCGTTTCTCAGATGAGGAAATTGAGACCCAACGAGAAGACTGACTTGCCCAATGTCACATAGCAAGTTGGTAGCAGAGGTGGTACTGGAACCCCAGTATCCCGTCTCCCAGCCCAGGGCCTCTCCATCTCACCCCACAGGTAATTTGGGAAGAACTCATTTTGATGGAGGAGTTTTGACCCAGGATAGCAGAAGTGCAGGAGGGAGCTGGGAGAATGGTCACGCTCCACCATAGGGCAGTAAGGAAGGCAGGGGGGGCAAAGCTGTGCTGGAGATTGTGGAGAACTGATTATACTAGTAACTGATTATATCTCCCCTTTTCCCCATACCCTGCCCAGATCTAGTTACTTCAAGGGGCTCCAAATTTCAGGAGCTGGTTGAGTATCTTACATCACCAGCTGGGCAAGGCTGAAGGCTGGGAACAGACTTAACTCTGGCAAGTAGCCAGGCTCAGTGGCTCACGCCTATAATCCCAGCACTTTGGGAGGTGGAGGTGAGAGAATTGCCTGAGCCCAGGGGTTCAAGACTAGCCTGGGCAACTTGGCAAGACCTTGTCTCTACAATTAAAAGAAAAAGTAGCTGGGCACGGTGGCACACGCCTATAGTTCCAGCTATTTGGAAGGCTGAGGCTGGAGGGTTGCCTGAGCCCAGCAAGTCGAGGCTGCAGTGGCCATAAGCATGAAACTCCGACTCAAAAAACAAAAACTCTGGTAAATACCCCTCTCCCTATCCACTGCCACCCTCCTCCATCCATCACCACTCCCCCCAAGGGAGGGAGGGACTGAAAAGCCTCTCCTGCTAAGACACACCCAAAAGGAGGAGTCCTGCTGGTGTTAGCAATTGTCGAGTTAAAGGAGAAACTGGGAGGGTGATTTGCATGTAATTTGCATGAGACCCCAGTGATACCTGCTGGGCAGCCTGAGGCCTCCTCAGGACTGCTTCCCTTTCTGGGTATGGCATGGTTGTCTGCACAAGACACCTGGCAACCTGGCCCCGGCCTGCTTGTCCAACCTTACCTCCAGCTCTGTGCCCCACTCACATCTGAATTGTTCTTCCTCACTTTTTCACCTTTGCACGTGGCCCAGTCCTGACAATGCCCCACACTCACCTGGTGGTGAGGGGCTCCCACCTCTATGCTGCCTCTGTTGTCATGATTTGTTCTTCCAGGCCCTCTCACTGCTTTTTGTCTCAAGGAGACAAAGCTTTTTGTCTCAAGGAAACAAAACTCAATCTCCTTGGCATGATGAACTAAACATGCTTACAGTTTTGCGTGTTCCAACCCTCTGCTAAAGGACACACCTCTCCTGTGTTCCCTGTGGTCCTGATGGCTGTCCAATTTCTGTCCTCCTCACACCTACCCCAGGAGCAGACAGACAACCAGCTGCGTCAAACATAGCATTGCAAGGCCAAGGTCCAGTGATTGGTCCAGGCAGTGGTAAGTGACCTAAGCCAAGCCAGTCACTCCTTCTATATGATTTGACACATGGACTCTGCAATTTGGGGATATATAGACTAGGAGACCCTGGGCTATAGGCACTCTGCGCCCTGGCAGGAGTGCTTCTCCTTGTGGATCAGAAGACAAGCACGCAGGCTTAGCTGCCAGAAGCCATCTTTCCTGCCACATGGAGAGTGCTGTTTGACATTGAAGCCCACACACAGAGGGAAACAGCCTAAAGAGAGACAGAGGCTTAATAAAAGTGTTTGAGTCCCTGGATCCAGCTTTGCCTGGAACTAGAACCCTTAAACTTTCCAGACATTCAAAAGAAAGAAGTCTCCCATTTGGCTAAGCTGAGTTGAGCTGAATTTCACAAACAGCAGAGCCACAAAGGAAAAGAATTCTGGGTCCCTGAGACTACTGAACTGCATGCCATTCCACCCTGAACTGCCTGCACAGACATTTATATGAAAGGAAATAAACTTAAGTTGTGTTTTAAGCCACTGGTGTGGGATGGGGGTGGGGGCAGCCTGTCACTCACAACTGAACCTAGCCCTAATTAATGCAGGAGAGGATGGAAAAATGTCCTGTAGATACAAAGGAGAGGTCAGAGTAGTTAGCCTGCAGAATAAAGGCTTAACACAGCCACCATCTCCAAATCTCTACAGGGTTGGTATGGGGCAGAGACCAAGGCAAAAGGGACCAATACCAGAAAGTGGTAAAGAGACTTACTTTCTGTGACTCCATGCAAGAACACTCCATGGGGGCTGTCCCTCAGAGATGGAATAGGTCACCTTAGTGGCAGTGAGTTTCCTGTCACTGGAAGTGCTTGAGTAGAGGCTGGGTAGTCACTGAGCAGGAATCTCAGAGGCATCCAGGTACAGCAGAAAGAGTTCGGGTCTTAGAGCTGGGTTCAAATTATGCTTCTATTACTTATGAGTCTCAGATAATCCCTCTAAACCTCCATTTCCTAATTTGTAAAGTATCCAGATAACTGGGTTGAAGACTGGGACCGAGGAAATTCCTTAGCCTACTACCTCACAGGGTTTCCTGAGACCTAGTGCTCTAGCTGGGTCAGGATGTCTCAGTGAAGTGCCTTGCCCTCCTTTGCAGCCTTGACATGCTGGGGGTGCCTGCTCCATCCTGCCAGGAGACTGCACCTCCCACTGGATTCCTCCTGCAACTGGAGAGGAGTAGTGAAGCCTGAGTCAAGAGGCCTGGGCTTTTCTTGCAGCCCTGCCCCTGCCTTCCTCTATGAACTCCAGGCATGCCCCTGCCTCTTCCAGGGCCTCAGTTTCCTCCTCCAACAAATTAGAAATGCATTCCTTGTCAAGGACAATCATGCTGTAGGATCAAGACTCATAACTACTGTGCCCTAGCTATAATTCTACATAGGAACAATTTCCTTTCACAGCAATAATAATCCTGTTACTACACAGTCTTACCATGCCCAGCCCTCTCAGAGCCTCCTGAAACAGGCTTCTTCTCAGCCCCCACCTAGGTCAACCCTGAGTGGTGCCAGCTGCTGCATGAACTGATATCACAGGTCTGGACCAACCCAGAGGTTCCCAGTCTACTGAGGGCCTTGTTTCCAGCCATGAAATTCGGCTCCCTGTTTATTACAAGAACTCATATCTGGGGGGCTAGAGGCAATGAAATGGGAAAACCAAGGCAGTGGTGGAGCAGATCTTAGAGCATGATCCTGTGGTCAGAAGAAAGGGTTTCTCCCATTTGGGAACCCAGATGGGGAAACAGCAGAGTTTGGCAGGAAGCCTGGAGGCCTGCACGGTGGAGGTCTGAAAAACTGTTTCCTGCATCTGCCAATGATGCCCAGGATTCAAGGGCTAGAAGGAAAAAGGAGGCATCACCCTACACAGATTGATAGGGCACAGACCCCACCCCAGATGGGGGTGCCAAGTACACAAGCTCCCCAAATCCAGTGACTAAGACTCTTGGTGGGAGGCTCTGGTGGCAGATTCTGCTGGGAATGCCCTGACAAAGAGAGCAGTGGGGTTTGAGAAGGTGAAATACTGACCACAGTCATCAAAGATTCCTTTGAGAAATAAAAGGGGACAGTTACCAAAAGGAGCCGGTGTAACCACACAGGGAACCTGGTGCCCTGACAAGGACTGCATGGAAACCCACTTCTAGGGATTTCTCCTGCAGATGCACCTGCACACATGTGGTGGACATATGGACAAGGTCACGTTTCAGTGCCATTGGAATGTCCGAGGGCTGGAAGGAATGTACATGTCCATCTGTAGGTACTGGTTAAGCAAATGATAGCATGTTCAAAGAAGGGAATAGTACGCTGTATAAAGCAGAACAAAGAAGTTCTGTATGGACTGATCCGCACAGAGCTCCAAGATATGTTGTTGAGTGAAAAAAAAATGAAGATATAGAACAGTGTAAACATTATGCTTCCAAATGTAGTTTTTAAGGAGAAAATAATGTACATGGAGGGACTAAAAAAAAAAAACTTGGAATTATCTTCTTTTGGAGGGCGGGCCCCTTGTAGTACATACGGGCTTTTCCCATTAATAAGTGTTCTAGGAACTCATCAGCATCAGTGAACCATCTAGCCTTGTTGTGAGAGGCAGTGTTAGGCTTCAGTGAATTTTTTTTTTTTTTTGGAAATTCTTTCCACACATTTGACCATTTCATGATGGGTGACTTACGAGCACACCTGCCCACACCATGCTGAATGTTCAGCAGTTTGTGTCCAAAAACAGCATGACCCCCACGCCCCACCTTCCCTATTCATCTGATCTTGCCCCCAAGTGACTTTCTTTTGTTTCCCTGGATGAAAGAAGTCCTTAAAGGGAAATATTTTGCTGATGTGGAAGAGGTGAAACAAAAAAACAGAAGAAGCACTAAAAGGCATAAAAAATGAACAAGTTCAAAAACTGTTTTGCTTTTAGTTTTGAGTTGGAGTCTCACTCTGTCGCCCAGGCTGGAGTGCAGTGGCACGCTCACGACCACCGCAGCCTTGACCAGCTGGGCTCAGGAGATCCTTCCGCCTCAGTCTTCCAAGTAGCTGGAGCTACAGGCATGTGCACCACCCACCCGGCTAATTTTTTTTTATTTATTTATTGTAGAGTTGCGGTCTCACCAAGTTGCCCAGGGTGATTTCAAACCCCTGGACTCAGGCAATCCTCTTGCCTCAACCTCCCAAAGTGCTGGGATTACAGGCTTGAGCCATTGCGCCTGATCAAAAACTGTTTTGAGCAGTGGAAAAAGCATCTTGATAGATGTGTTGCATCAAACGAAGAGTACTTTGTAACAAAATATCTAAAAGTATGAATAAAAAACTAGTAACTGAGTACTTGTGAGGGCAAATAGGGTACAAAATTGGGAGAGAGACCTTTCTTGGACTACGTTTTTATACTTTTAAAGCCAAATGACTGCATTACCTATACAACAATTAAATTAAAATTTTAAAAGAAGCTCCCAGCCTAGAAGGGTAGAAAATCCTCACCCACCATCACAATGCTTTAGTAGTTACAAAAGCCATCCCCAGGCTGGGCAAGGTGACTCATGCCTGTAGTCCCAGCACTTTGGGAGGCTGAGGCAAGAGGACTGCTTGAACCCAGGAGTTCAAGACCAGCCTAGCATAGCAAGACCTCATTTCTACAAAAAATCAGAAAATTAGCTGGGTGTGGTTGCACGTGCCTGTAGTCCCAGCTACTTGGGAGGCTAAAATGGGAGGATCGCCTGAACCCAGGAGGTTGAGGCTGCAGTGAGCCATGGTCATGCTGCTGCACTCCAGCCTGTGCAACAGAGTGAGACCCTGACTCAAAAAGAAAGAAAAGTCATCCCTACCCAGGCAGAAAGTATAGGGCACATTCTCTGGTTTTCAGAGGAGACTGAGGCTGAGGTCAGGATAGAAGCTGGAATTGGTAAATGACCAAGATGATCTAGCAGCCCCTCATTTCATAAAGCACTCTACATACTGTTGTCATCTGCCAATATTTGACTTCTCTGAACAGGGACAGTGCTAATGCATCTCTGAGTCCTTAGAAGGGGAGGGAAACAGGGCCTGGCACAATCAAGGGAAGAGGCAGTTGTTACTATGAAGGGCAGAGAATGAACAAGATTTGCCCAAGTGTTCGACCTGGAACTACACTTCAGGTTTCTGCCCCCAGCTGAGCATCTTTTTCTCTATTTCCCTCTTACAGTAGATCCATCCTCTGCATCTAGGACCACTCACCCCCACTTCCACTCCAAGTCCCTTTGCAGTGGGGCAGCTTCCAAGAGTTGCCAAGAGGAAATGAGGAGGATGAAAGATCTGAGAGAGCTTCCCAGAGGAGGTGGAACTGCCGCCAGTTTTCCCCTTCTACACAAAAACAATTGTGTTCCCCCTGGAGCAAGTGCCTTTCAGCCACCAGAGGCCCCTGCCAACCCACAATAGCATCCAAATGGTCTTGGCTTCATTCTGATGACTTCCTACTCATATCAGGTGCATACAAGGTGACCAATAGGTGGCGCTTTTGTCTCCATAAAATTGATGGACGTGAGGAAGGAAATCAGCATCGGGAAAGGGGGGAAAGAGAGGGGAATGGGCAGGAGAGAAGTGGAAAATAGAGGCAAGAAAAAAGACCAAAGACCTGCTACTTGGCTTGGAAAGGCTCCTTTCAAGATCAAAACTGTGGGTGTGGGTGTAGGTGTAGAGGGAGATGTTAGGTGAACTAAGGAATGTTATTGGTGCCTCGGACTTTCCATCCAAGTTTCCACCTCCATTGCCTCTTCCTCTGAGGAAGGAGAATGACTCTGGGGCAGGCAGACATGGAGTCAGGTCCTGGATCAGTCACTTTGAAGCTTGACCTAGATCAGTCACTTAACCTTTATAAGCTGCGTTTTCATCATCTATAAAGGTGATGATCTACAGGTTCTATAAAGGAAAACTAACAATCCTAATAATGCCACCTCTACATCCCAGGAATAAACTGCCCTGATTTTTGTATTACACTACTGGATTCAGTTTGCTGACATTTTGTTGAGCTTTGTATCATCTTTCATGTGTGAGATTAGGCTATATTTTGTATATTCACTTCTTTGCCAAGTTTTGATAACATAATTAAATAGATAGAATTGGGACTTCCATCTTTCTGTGTTCGGCAGCAATTTATATAACTAGAAAACTAGATTCCTTGGTGGTTTAGAAGAATTCACAGGTAAAGCCTGCTAGCCTAAGTGCCCTCTGATAGGAGCAGTGGAGGAACCTTATCCGACAATGTTTTCTGCTTCCTCTGTGCTAATAAGATTAGTTATTCCTTAAATCACTCAAGCCAGACCAGGACTGTCAGCCAGCCAAATGACCACCTCAAGCTTTCAGGGTTATCATGCAGCTATGATTAAAGAGGAGCGTTTTGGGCTTTGATGGGTTAGAATCTAACAAAGGTGGATTCTTTCTATAGCTTTGTTTACCTACTTTTCTCCACCTACCAAGCCACCATCCTTTCCTGCCTGGACACTGCAGTAGCCTTTTAACTAGTCTCCCTACCCCACCCCAGATCCCCTCTAACTCCATCTCCATGGCATATTTGAGGCTATGAAATTTCCTCTGAGTACAAGTTTGGTTACATCCTATGAATTTTAATACATACTGTTCTCACCTTCATTAGTTTATAAATAATCTGTAATGGCAACTTTCTTCTAACCAAAGAGTGATTTGTTTAGGTGTTTTAAATTTTTCAATTGCTTGAAGTATGGTCCAAGAATATCTTCTTATACATACAGCAATATATGAAAAATGTTTAATGTTTTTACTGCAATCATAATCTTAAACCCATGCTTATATGAATATATTCATATAAACATATTTTGGGTCACCTAGATGACTTCCTCATAACAAATGTCTGTTAATCGTTAAGGTTTTCATTTACATTTATTCTGAAATATTACTACTTTCACCTTGAGATGAGGTCAAAAAGAAATTATAGATTGTATAAATAAATGCTGTATGCAGGCCAGTTGGTGGCATGGCCTACTACATGAAGGAATGCTTGCAGTTCATTCAAAAGAAAAGATAGTTGATGAATGTAGTCATGACTTGGCTCAAGGAACACCAAACCCAAAAGACGTTATGGAGAGTCAGAGCCACGTTCACGGTGCAAGAAATTTAGTTTCAGCTGTGAACTTGAATTTTTATTTTGTTGCTGTTTTAATTTAATTTATAAAAAAATGAAACAGTGACCAAGGAAATATAAACCTAAGGAATTCACACCTATACATACTGACATAATAAAAAAATTAAAGTCAATACTGGAGGTCCATAGAATTCTTTTCCTTTAGAAGTAAACCACATTAACCTCCTATATCTTAGAAACTGCCCCCACCACCATACTTCTAGGATCTCCCAGAAAGATGCTTCACTTGGTCTCAAAACTAACCTAGTCACTACAGTGAAGGACCTTCCAAGTTGCTCATTTTTCTTTCCCACGTAATTACTGCTTTTCCAGTAATGCCCATAGCTCTGAAAATTGCCTGAAGGAGGCTTTCTGTTGTCATGCTTGCCAATGTTCCTGCCAAGGGTGTCACTTTCCTATGTACCCAATTTTCTATGTGTCAGGGTAATGTTGGCTGCTTTCTTGTGCTAAATTCAGGAGGTTCTCAAACCAGCTCAGCACCATCCTGGGTCCAAAGCTACTCTTCCTGTGTTCCAAGTACCCCAAGTCAAGAAGCTGTCCCCTCCCAGAGCATCTCTCTCAGCTCTCCTTCTCCTATAAGGAACTCTCAAGAGCCTCCCTGCCTTGATCCTCCTGCCAACACTCTAACTTCTCATTTCCATAATCCTGAGCCTCCTCCCCAGCTTTCCTGGAGGTAAATCATACTAAACTGAGAAAACCTCTCTCACTCTCCAATTCCCTCCAAAAAAAATCTACAGAAACACAGCTTTGACTCAACTACTTCACTGTCATAATGCATGCTTAGCTTCCCACGCTAAAACAATCATCTTAATTTCAGATATGAAAAGTTTTCAAAAAAAAAAAGCTGAAACAAGGAATAAACCAAGAAAAAGGATGATATGGACTTCAGGAAGTAGAAGATCCAACACAGGAAAGAGATGGAGGGAATTCCCAAGATAATGGTGAAAGGAAATTCTAGGTCCACCTCTGTGCAACAGACAGAGAACCATCAGTGCAGACAGGAGCTGGGAATGGAAGACCCTGAGAGAGACGCCCCCAGGAAGGGAAAAACAATCACCAAAAGCAATGATGGATTTCCTGATAAGTTTGGCTTCAGAAAAAATTGTACCACAGTGCTACTGGAAGGTATGGGAAGGTTTAGCTATAGGTACAAAGGAAGCTGAGCAAATGAAAACATAAAGCATTATTAACTCCAGGAAAAATAAAAAGTTGCATACACACGCAAAAGGAACTGTAATCATAGTACACTAGTAGCTTATCATAGAACAATATTTATATAGTAACAATAATAATGAAACTAAAAATAATAGCAAAAATGCTAAAAGCTGATTTAACAAAAAGTTAAAGGAGGAGATGGAGATTTTATAGAGGTAAGTGATCATCTATCATAATAGGAAGTTCCAAGAGGAGTATAAGCTTGGAAATTTTGAAGTATATTTCAAAAGAAACAAATATGAATTGAAAGTAGATGTTTGTATGGGATAAAGCAGGGATTATAAGAGTGGGACAAAATACCATTATGAGCCTTTGATTGCTATTTGACTTGTTAGATTATGTGCTTGTTTCAATTTAATAAAAATAAAAATTAAGCATTAAAAAATGCGGCCAGCCGGGCTCGGTGGCTCAGCCTGTAATCCCGCACCTTTGGGAGGCTAAGGTGAGTGAATTGCCTGAGCCCACGGGTTCGAGACCCACCTGGGCAAC
>NW_007067473.1:14909-18688 GCF_000164805.1 Carlito syrichta
CCACTGCACTCCAGTCTGGGCGACAGAGTGAGACTCCAACTCAAAAAAAATTTTTTAAATGCAGCCAAGTGTGATGGCTCATGCCTGTAATATCAGCACTTTGGGAGACCGAGTTTGAGACCAGCCTGGGCAATATAACTAAGATCCCATCTCTAAAAAAAGACATTTAAAAAAAATTAGCCAGACATAGTGATGCACACCTATAGCCCCAGCTACTTGGGAGGCTGAGACAGATGACTGCAGTGAACTATGATCATGCCACTGCAGACCCAGCCTGGGTGACAGCATAAGACCCTGTCTCTGGAAAAAAAAACATTAAAAAGTTTAAAATATGTCTTCAGATTAAAAAAGACTTCTAATTTTCTACTAGAATGAAGGGGGAATTGTTTGCTTAACATTTCTGGTGTTTCCACTCAGATTATTTTCTCCCAAAAAGTTGGCGGTAATATTGAAGTCTCGCTTCTGGATAAAAAATGCTTGGTGCTTTTTAAAGATAGAATTGGATTAGAGTTTTTTTTGTTTGTTTTTTGTTTTTCCAATATCTACCAAAGTGTCCAAACTCTTAGGGCACTCTGTGATATATAGCCTTCCAGACTATAGACTCTTTGAGGGCATGACTAGTCTCTGTATCTGGATCTGTTTTGGCTGCAGCGTCCAGCACAGGGCCTGGCACACAGTAAGCTCTGGATGTGGCTGGAAAAAGGAAACCTGAGGAGGTGCTTTAAAAATTAAAATCTTTCCGATTTTCCAGTCAGTAGTGACCCTCCTAGTATTTCCCTGCAGATATTCTCCACCTTTTCCTCCAAGTGGTCCAAGATCCTGGAACCGAAACCTGCAGGGTCCAAGATCCTGGAACTGAGACCTGCAAGAATGGAATTCGGAGCTCAAAACGTACTTCCTGGCTTTAGGGGAGCGAGAAGAGTCGTTTCCTTCCCTGAAAATGTCTTGGATTACGAAGGAATTTATCAGCAGGTCCTCTGGGGCAGGAGGGGGGGCTGTAACACCGTTTAGAGCAGAAGAAAGCTTGTGATCTTTGTGGAATTTGCTTCTTAGAGAACTGAGGGCTGGATCTTCTGCTACCTGCTGGGCCCAGGGAAGGGGAGTTTCTAAACCTACATGTGGGGAAATAGCTTCTGCTTCTACCTCTTTCATCTCTTCCACATTTTTCACAAGACTCTATGAGAACTGCAAGTGAGCCTGACTAAGAAGGTGTCAAAGTCAAAGTACCACCCACTCAGTCATTATTCCACAAGTCAGCCACAGTATTAGACCCCAGGGACTCATGCCTTCGGTCAATCAGTCAACAAATATTAATTGACAGGCTGCTGTGCATCAGGCAAATTAAACCTGGCCCTTGCTCAAAGGAGCTAGTAGCTGGGGGAGGGGGTATATTCAGGTCATTTCCTGCCATACTGTGCATGCCTACTGTCTCACCCCCAAGAGGGCCTCCTAGCCTTCTCAGATTTCCTGCACTTTCTCCTCTATGAGCGACCCTCCACCATCACCCTCCATCACCACCCCAGAGCTTCCGTCTCTAAGACAGGTGCTTCAGGTACTTCTCACCTGCAAACCCCATTCACCCTGGGTTCAAGACACAGTGATCCCCTCCCCTACACTTCCTACGCCCCATCCAGGCACAAGTAGACTGGGAGCCCTGGGGTGGGAGGAACTTGGACTAGCTTGATACTTAGTGCTTGGGTCAGCACCAAGAGAGCAGGACAGGGCAAAGGCCCACTCCCTCCTTCATACCTGAGTCTCTGTTCAATGCCACCCTGCCTGTTCTTGGTGCTGGGGACAGTCATGAGTCAGCTCAGGTCCCTGCCAGCCCTTTTTTTTTTTTTTTTTTTTTTTTTTGCGTCAGAATCTCACTCTGTCACCCACGCTGGAGTGCAGTGGCATTGGTCATGGCCACCACAGCCTCGACCTGCTGGGCTCAAGGCATCCTTCTGCTTCAGCCTTCCAAGTAGCTGGAACTATAGGCATGTGCCACCACACCCAGCTAATTTTTAAATTTATTTTAGAGACACGGTCTCGCCATATTGCCCAGGTTGGTCTTGAATCCATGGACTCAGACAATCTCTCACCTCCACCTCCCAAAGTGCTGGGATTACAGGCGTGAGCCACTGCACCCAGCTCCTACCAGCCCATCTTAAATCCAGCAGAGGAGGTAAGACCCAGGCACAGCGGATGGTGCAGTGTCCAGCTCCAGAAGTCCAGAGGGGCCTGGCCTCACCCTTTAATCTTTTAGGCCAGGCCCCCAACCTGGGGTCAGTGCCTTTCCTTCAGAATACTATGCATACTAATCACCAGGGAGTTTTATTAAAATGCAGGATCTGATGATTCAGTGGGTCTGAGATCTGCATTTTTTTTAAGTCGGAGTCTTACTGTCACCCATACTGGAGTGCAGTGGCACACTCAAAGCCATCGCAGCCTTGACCTGCTGGACTCAGGTGATCCTTCTACCTCAGCCTTCCAAGTAGCTGAAACTACAGACGTGCACCACCACACCTGGCTATTTTTTTTTATTTATTGTAGAGACGAGGTATCACCAAGTTGCCCAGGCTGGTCTTGAATCCTGGACTCAGGCAATCCTCTCTCCTCAGCCTCCCAAAGTGCTGGGATTACAGGCGTGAGCCACTGCGCTCAGCTGAAATCTGCATTTCTAACAAGCTCCCAAGCTCCTTGGTCTATGGACCACACTTAGTGCCCTATCTAAGCAATGATGTTTGGACTAATGTCTCTTCCCCACTGGTCCATAGCTCCACGAGGCAGGGCTTTTGCCCATATGTTCAGTGATGTAGCTATCCCCAGTGCCTAGCACAGTGCTTGGCACATTAACTAAGCACTTGTCGGAAGAAGGACTCAAGAGCCAATGCAGGTCACCCGCTGCCCAGGTCCACTCACGTGAGCATGTGGGCGCACATAGGCACACCCCAGCTCACCTCTGCCAGACTCTGAGATGCAGGTGTCGGCGTTTGACTGGGCCTACTACGTGCGCGGCCATGGCTGAGTCACCCCCTAATCCCACGTCATGAACCTCTGCCTGATGACTCACCGGGGGGTTCACCCATGTGGCAACCCAAGATCTCCAACAAAGTCTCCCAGACCCTCTCCAAGTCACCAGCCAGCACGCCAAGCCCAGACGAAGGTTTCTTTCTTTTTAATTAAACCAGCTTTAATTAAAAAATAATAATAACCCAAGAAGTCCTAAGTTCTCCAGGAGGTAGGGCAGACGTGAAGGCCCATCATCTCCCCTGTCATTCAGGGACCCTGGTGCTGCCTGTCTCAGAAATCTCCAAGAGCTGTCCTCAGGTCCTGGGAGCGGGCAGCCAGGCACGTCCATGCGGAAGGGGAGCTCTCTCCCAGCAAGAGGCTGGGGGGCAGATGGGACGTGGGGCCAGACGTGGGGAAATGAAGGGAAGACAGAAGTCATAGACCCGGGAGTCTGATATCTGACGCGTTGGAAAACGTGAGAGGAGGTTGCCGAAATAGAGTCCGTTGAGGAGGCGGCTTGAGCTCGCAGGTCTGGCTTCCAAAGGCTTGGAACTAGCCAGGAAGCCGGAGGGGGGTTCCAGGTGGCGGCCCAGCTCCGGGGCAAGGGGCCCACAGACGGCGCCAAGGGGGCTGGGGCAAAGCCGGGGGCTCGGAGTGGGGGCAGAAGCGACGGGGGCCCACAAGTCCGAGGGGGCGCTTCCGTCGGGTGGCGGGAGAGCGCGAGCCCCCCGGGCTGGGGACAGGATTCCGCAGGTGTGCCGAGTCCGGGAGGCCGCGCTGGGAGG
>NW_007067473.1:19938-51334 GCF_000164805.1 Carlito syrichta
CCCCCCCCCCATTTCGCCCCTCCCTCTGTCCCTTTGGGTCAGTTTTTCCCAGACCCAGGCTCATCCCTTCACCATCTCCATTGGGTCAGTCCCTGGCCCTGGCCCCAACCCACTGTATTTGATCAGCCCTCTTCCTTTCCCATCCCTCCCTCTGCCCCCTCCCCTTTGGGTCATTCCCAATCACAAATCCACCCATTCAGCGCACTCCCCCCCCCAGTTTGCTCCTCCCAGTAGTAGGGTCACCTCCAAACTCCTGGTCCTTCCATCCCCAGCTGGAACAGAGACGGGGCCACCTTTCCAGCCCCAGTGTCTTGATGCTGTGGCTGGTCAGGGAGGCATCGGGCCCAACCTGGGCCTAGGTAAAGGAGAAGGGGCAGAGGGCAGAGCCAGGTCAGCTTTGTACCAGGGAAGACCTTTAGCCTCTCCAAATGAGGGTCACCAGCTCCTCTCTCTACTACCTCTTGCACACCCCTATTCCACCATCCCTCTAGGCCTTTTGAGGATTCTTTGAAACAAAACCAAGATCTTGAAAAGTGGGCCAACTATTTCAACAAGAGCCCCCAGAAAATCCACAACTTGGAGTTACTCTTCCGACTGCCTCCTCTCCACACCCCTCCTATTCTAGAAAGCTGCTTTACACACACACATGCACACAGCACCCACACAGGGAAGATGCACAAAACACAAACTTCCACAGACTGGAGATCTGAGACAACCACTTTCTGATCTAGAAACATCACACTCACATCTCACTGGGAATGAGAGTTTTTATTAAAAACTCAATCTGGGAAATACCACCTACAACCACTCCCCCAGAGTGACCCTGAGCCTATTTCAGAAAACCTCCAGAGTGACAGGAGAGACCCAGCTATGACTCAGAAGTTGAAACCAAAGGGTGAAGGAGATTTGCCTTAAAAGCATCTTGTCCTGGGGACAAGCAGGATCAAGGGACTTGGACAGGAGCTGGGCTAGGAGTACAGTGAGCCAAGTGGGGTGCCCAAGGTGCTGAATTTAAGGGGCACTTGCTCCCAAGGTCTGCAAGCACAGGTTCAGCACTTGAGAGCCAGGGCCCCCTTAAATCTGGGGCCCTAGGTGCCTCACTTGCTCCACCCTAGTCCCCAGTTCTGGTATAGAGTGCTCCCAAGTACAGATGACAAAAGCTGGCTACAGCAGGCCTGTAAAATCCAAACTCAAAATCCAGTTCAAAGTTCAAACTCAAAGCCTGGAGTTCAAGGGCCCGCTCTCAGCTCGTCTCAGCTGACAATATCACAGCCACCATTACTGAGCATTTTGAATGTAGTAAACACTTTATGTACATTATTTCACTAAGACTGAGCAATCATCAGGTCCTGTCAATTCCACAGGGATCCCAAATCCATCCTCCTTCACTTCTGGCCTCAGGTCAGCCTGTATCATTCACCAGGGACTTCTGGGTCAAGCCCTTTGCCAGTGCTCAGGGCAAGGCAAAGATGAAGATACCCACAGTCTGGTAGAGACATGGGTAACTGCAAGCTTTGAGAGAGGTGGGTAGGGGTGCTGTGGAAGCAGAGGGGAAGGGAAAGGTGACACTTGGAGATCTAGAGACAGTCCCTCCCCCAATACAGTGAAGAATCAGCCTAGTTTATATTAGAACAAGTCCTGCCTCACTACCCTCTCCAGCCTCTTTACCCTGTAGTCTACTGCCCAAGCACAGGTTGTCCATTGAACACTAGACAGGTGCAATCACAATGCCCTGCTGACCAAAGAAGAAGACAAGACAACCGCAGCAGTAGGGAATCGAGCTCCCAAGAGCGGTGTGACCTGGGCCAGTTCTCATTTGAGTCTCAGTCTCCTCCCCAGCCAAATGGAAGCAACAGTGTTCCCCCTCAACACTGTTAAGAGATTCAAATGGGGTCATGTATGAAAATGCCTGACCCACCTGGGCACTTGGTATGAAGTGCTTTTCATTCCCACTATACACAATTGGCATTTTCAGTATTAAACCAGGAGGGGAAGGTGAGTGGCAGGGCCAGAGAAATGATGCCTGCATACTTGCAACCAGGTCCAGCATAATCTTGCAGCTAGACTGAGGCACAGACCAGAGCGGATGGGATCTCAGCCACTGCTTTTCCCACCTTCCCTTAGGGACGAAGCCCCTCCAAAGTCCCCCACCATAGCTTTTGTCTCACACCTACAGGGAACTTGGGGGTCAAGGGGAAAATGGCTCTTACTGCTTCCCTTGGTAACTACAGTCTCCTTGAACCTTCAGTTTCCCAGTCCACATGTATAGCCTCGGACATAGTATATGTTCAATAAATGATACTGAATGTGCAGTTGGCTGTGCTAATGCTGGGAAATGTGGGGGTGGGGAGCTGGGCCAAAGGGGTGAGAACCCAGACTTTTCCAGTTCTTTGTGCCTGTCTGGCCCCCACCATTGGGCCTGCTTCCCGGAGCTGGAGCCGAGCAGGCCGGTGTCAGGGGGCGGCCCAAGGGCTAATCCGTGTTTTCAGCGTGGCTGGGCCCTCTTTTCACAGGCCCTGGGCCGGACGTGATGCGGCTGAGCATCCGGGCATAAGATGGCCAGTGAAGGCGGCCCCTTTCTCATGGGCCTGGATTCCAGGCGGCCCAGCGTCTGAGTGGAGCCCCTGGGGCGGGAGGAACACAGTGGCTGGGCTGGGCAGTCCTTTGTCTGACCACACTGGGTGGATATTCGGGCTGGCAGGAGGGATTAATGGCCAGGGATTGGCCCTGGGGCCGGCCTTCCCACTGCCCTTTGGAGGCCAAAGGCCCAGGTCAGGGCACACAGCGTTGATGGCTCTCTAGATAGGAATGGAAATTCCCACCCTTGTCCAAAGCTGTTAGCACTAGCCCCCAAGACTCCCTGCCCCCAGCCCCAGCTCTGCAGAGGCACCACTAGCCAAGACAGACCCGGAGGCAAGGAACAGAGGGTGGGGGCCAGGGTTTCCCAACTCCTCTGCCTGGGAGAGGGCTGAGGTGACAAGCTGTTCCAGGTCCTCTCGAGATTCCTCCCCTCTAAGAGGGCTCCATGGTTGTCCTCCAGAGCTCTGGGGAGAGAGTGATATCAACTCAGTGAGCATCCACGGGCCAGCCTAAGTCCCCTTAGAGCTTCCTGAAATGTTCTTCAAACACCTCTAGTTTGAGTCCATCCAGAGTCATTTATCCCTAAAGCCCCCCATCACAGCATTCACAAATCCCATCACCCAGAGGCTGCAGAAGAGGTTCAGGAGTCAAAATTCTAGAGATTCCCCCACCACCATTTCTTGCCACTCAGGGGTCCCTGAGGGCTGCTGCAGGGTTTCTTCCCTCTCACCCCCCAAACTAGAGCTGCCATTTACTCCTCAGGAGCCTGAGACAGGCAGTTCCCATGTGACTGGGGCTGTCCTGGGGCCCCACTCTGGCAAGACCTTTTCTGACCAGGATGATCTTGAACTAGGGATGAAAGCAACAGCCCCATCCTTACCCGCAGGGCCTGACTCCAGAGGGCCTGAGTCAGGCTCAGGAAAGGGAGCAAGTCCAGGCCTGACTCTGGAGAGAGCATCAGGGAACAACCCAGGAGGAGGATGCCCCTTTTTGTGATGCTTCACTCCTCACGCTCCTTCATTCAGCAGGTGCTCAGGGTCCACATCCAGGGTGCCATGGGTGCTGGATCACATGATGAGTCAGGCTGTGCTCAGGAGAATGCGGTCAGTAAATGGTGTGGGCAGAGTAGGGACTGCAGGAGAACAGAGGAGGGACTTCACCCAGCCTGCAGAGTCAGGAAGGAACCGTAGAAGGGGTTAAGCTGCAGATGGCCAGGTGAGGAAACCTGGATTAGGGGTTCATTCTCTGTGCCCTGTAACACCTCTGCTACTGCACTTCGTTTATTGTATCATCATTGTCCTTGCATGTGTCTATCACGCCCATAGACTTTGTAGGCATTGAGAGCACATACCATGTCTCACTCATTTTTGGATTCTTGGCACTTACAGTGCCTGGCACAAGTTGGTGATCGATAAATATGTATCAGATGGGTGAAAGGTTGGTGGCTGGATACCAGGTTGAGAAAGCTGTGGGTGCAAAGATCCAAAGAGCTTATGGGCCATGCTGGGAGGAGCAAGACTTCCTAGGAAGTGTTTTTCTGAGATACATGCGATTATATGTATAAAGTTCTTGGAACACTGCCTGGCACATGTCCGTGCTGCATAACTGCTAGCTGTTGTCTTTACTACTATTATTCACTGTGTCTAGTGTAGAGTGCCAAGGGACTGTGACAAGGAAGGTAGATAGGCTCAGACTGTAGACGATTTTATGTGCCAGGCTAAGGAGCTGGGAAGTTTCTAGAGAAACTTCGAAACATTTTTCAGCAGGAGAATGACACATCAGATCGCTCATTTAGATCACTCAATCCATCAGGGGAAGGGCTGAAGAGGGAAGGGGCTAGAGGCTAAAAGACCAGATGGAAGGTTGCCCATGTGTTGAGCTGCGAGCCAAGGCTGTGGCTCTGGGGGCATTTGGCACTTATTCCCACTCATTCCAGACTGGATGGAGGGAGAACCTTCAGCCGTCCATCTCAGGTGGTGGCTAAAACATAGACCTTGTCACACTATCAAGAAAACCAGCCATCACCCTCTACTCCTTTCTCTCCCTCTCCGCCTACCTCCAGTCACTAAGACCGGTCCATTCTCACAAATTTTTCTCAAAGCCATTATCTTCTCTTGAATTTTTATCTCAGTCTTTGTTCAGGCCAGGGTCAGTTCTTCCACTGCCGACTATAGTAGCCTCCTAACTGGTCTCCCTGCCTCCTCTTCCAAGTCTTTCTCTGTGTTCTACTCCCCATGCTCTCAGGAGCCAGGCCACATCATGAGTATGGCTGGCAGGTGCCACACAACTGGCCTCTGGGCCCTTCCTGCCTCATTTCTCACCAATCTCCCTGTGCCCTGATTCCCCACAACACACACATCCTGTACCGAGCCAAATGGAGCCACTTTGAGCTCAAGCGTCAAGTCCCCTCCCACTCTGAGCCTTCACTAATCAAAATCAGGGTAACCAATTGGCCAGCTTGCTTTCTTTCTCTATTTGAGTCAGGGTCTCACTATGTCACCCAGGCTGGAGTGCAATGGCACGATCACAGCTTACTGCAGCCTCAAACTCCTGGGCTCAAGTGATCCTTCCAAGTAGCTAGAATTATAGGCACATGCCATATGCCAGGCTAATTTTTTTTATTTTTTATTTTGTAGAGACATGGTCTCCCTATGTTGCCCAAGCTGGTCTCGAACTCCTGGGTTTAAGCGATCCTCTCTCCTCGGCCTTCCAAAGTGCTGGGATTACGGGCGTGAGCACCATGCCCAGCCCTATCAGCTAGCGTTAGATATAGATCCAGTCTCATTTACTTTTCCACCCAGCTTCTCGATCTCCTAACACCTTTATTATTAATAGCAATAAGTCCCATCTGTCCCTCTTGAAAAACTCCATTTCTTACAGTGCACAAATAAAAAATAAGCAAGCACACAAAATCCCCAAGAGTTTCCCCATCCAAGGGCAGAGAGAGAATGAATGAGAATGAATTTTTTCTCCCACTGGCTCCTCTGCCAGGAAGTCCCTCTCTTCCCTGACCTGCCTGGTGCATCCCTGACCACTCACAGAAGAACCATTTTATCTTCCAGAAAACATTTTCCAATTTCTCCTCTGTAAGCAAAAGGCCCATTGACACCTCTGACCTGACCGTACCCAGAGACTGCATTACATGCTACACATCAGCCTCCCACAACAGAATGGGAGCAGTTCCTCTTGGACCCTATGGCAGGAGGCAGAGCTGCATGGCTCAGTGAGCACTTGTTGAGTGCCTGACTGACTACCTTACTGAATGAATGAATGAATAAATGGGTGATACGCCTGCCTGGAAAAGCAAAAGGTCTCTGTGCCTGGTTTCTAGCTAGGAATCTGCTTCCTGCCCTCTCTGCCTCTCTGCTCAGCTCTGTGGCCCTGGGCCGAGACCCCCCACGTGGTCCTTGCCTCAGCAGGGTCCAGGCTCTGTTCAGACGATATTGGCTCAGCCCTGAGGGTGTAATTCCAGCCGCTCCTAAACCACACACAAGGCATCTGAAGTATGTTCCATGTCATTTCGGGCTGTCAGCATTCTGACATCTACCTCGCCCCCGCACCCTAGGCAATCTCAGGGCTCTGGGCCTCCCTGCCTCTCGTTTCCAGGGAAGCCAAGGGGGAGTGGTGCTGTCAGCAGGCTGCCTGAGCCATGGGAGACCAGACCAGAGAAGCCTGACTTTGAATCCACCATGTGCCCTGTCATCTGATGCAGGCTGCATACTCCCCCAGCCCACGTTAGACACATAAGCCCCTAGTGCCTAAAGAACTCTGAGATGATCTTGGCCAGTGATCCCCAGCCTATGGGCCCCTTAGCCAAAGGCATCTGGAAACCATGTGGTGTCTATAAACTGCATGCACAATGTGTGTCACACACATAAGTATGAATGTTTTTCAAATGGATGTAGATGCTGCTGTGATTGATAAATACAACCACATTTAAACACTATGCAGTCATTTGTATTTTTGTCATGGTTTTAAATCCACCAGTGAATACTAAAGGTACAACTACTATCACACGGGCTAGCTGAGAGGTGTTTTGTGATCCTCATTTTTAACCTGATGCTAGAGTCCAATATGCCTTCTTTACAATTTTGGACATTGAAGTCCAGAATGGAGGAGAGGCTTATTTAAAGGCCCGAAGCAAGTTAGTGCAAAGCCAAAAATGGAGCCTGTGGCTCTGACCACCACCTCCACCCCTACACCAACTCCCTTTTCTCTGCTTTTATTTGACAGTGGTTATTTAGCACCTGCTTTGCAGAAGACTCTGTGGTAGGCACCAGGGGACCAAAAATGAAGACCAGGAATCTATTCTCAGGGGTTGACACTGGGGGGAGGATGGTGATTATTCAGGGAGAGGCGCTGAACAAAGACTTCATCCTAACTGTTAAAAGAAACTGTTGAAGGACTTGAATCAGAAAGTGGTATAAGACTCCTTGTGGCCGGGCTCGGTGGCTCAGCCTGTAATCCCAGCACTTTGGGAGGCCGAGTGAGTGGATTGCCTGAGCCCGCGGGTTCGAGACCCGCCTGGGCAACTTGGCGAGACCTCATCTCTACAGTAAATCAAAAATTAGCCGGGCATGGTAGCACACACCTAAAGTTCCAGCTACTTGGAAGGCTGAGGCGGAAGGATCGCCGGAGCCCAGCAGGTGGAGGCTGCGGTGGACGAGAGTGGCCACTGCACTCCAGTCTGGGCAACAGAGTGAGACTCCAACTCAAAAAAAAAAGACTCCTGTTGTATAATAACCCCTATACCACTCATGTGTATCTGACTCCCCCATTTGGCTCTCGGCGCCTGAGGAAAAGGCCTGGGACTCATCTCTTGTGGACCCAGGACAGAGGTCACTGAAGAGAAAGAGGAGTGGCTAGAAAAGAGGCACTGCCTCCTACCCAAGAATTGTCCCAAGCAGGAATCAGGTAATAATACCCCATGCAAGATCATCTGGCTGGGTGACCTGGGGTGGCCATCTTGATCATGACGAGCCTCGTTTCTCCCCTTAGAGAACTGGGAAGGATGTTGTTCTTGGGCAACATTCGCCTCCCACAAAATGTGAAGTCCATCATCTTGGAAGAGACCCAGGGAGGGGGCTGAATGTTAAGAAGAAAGAGGAGGGTAAGCCTGCGCTTGCCTGCCCCTTCATGATGTCGTGGAGCAGACCACCACCCAATCACCTTAATGATCTTCCTCTATCAAGGGAAATGGTTAAAAGGACTCAACCACAAGCAACCAGCGACCATTGCCTTGCTAGACTCTGGTGTGGCCATGTGCTCTTTCAGCTATGGCTGTCATCAGGTTTCCTGGCTTTGGCCTCCTCCCCCACCTTAGGGATGTGACTCTTCTCTCTCCCTCCTGTTTCTCTCTCTAATTTACTTTTAAATAAACTTTTCTTTCTGAAAAAAAAAGACAAGCACTGGTGGCTGGAGCCAGCTCTGACTAGCTTGTGTGTGCATTGCATCCCAAAACTGTTTTGGTGACATCATGCTGATAGTTTGAAATTGGCCACAGTGGGAGTATTTACACCACAGAAATTGGCAAATGCTACAAATCAGGATGCCCCCCCCCACCGGCCGGAGATCCAACTGTTAAACATTCACCAGCCCACCACTTGGCAAGTCTCCACCCATGAAAATAATGAAGATCAGATGAGACTGGGACTTCCACCTGGCTCAGTCAAGAGGCTCCAGGAAAGGAAGGCCAAGGGGGTGGAGAGACTAGGGGAGGGGTCTAGACACTTACCTGTAAGCTCTCTGGCACTCCTTAGACTCACACTCATGGAGCTCTGTGGCCGTGCCCAGCACTAGACCCTCACCTTCCATCACTTCTCTAATCCTTTCAGCAGCTCTATGAATCAGGCCTGACCCTCCCTATTTTATCCTGAGTTCTAAAGGAGACATATGATTTGATCTAGTAATTCCCCTTCTAGAAATTCATCTTGAGGGATGTGCTTAATGATGCATGTCCAAAGAAGGTCATCGCTGCATTATTTTTATCTCAGAGGAAAAATTGAACCAAATATCTTGCAGTCAGGTTGAATCCAAACACTAAAGAATGCTTTAAAGAACTATTTCACTAAAAGAACACTAAAAGAACTATTTTTGAGGAATTTTTAATGAAATGAGGAAATATTCATGCTATAATGTTAAGTATTTTAAAAGGATATAAAAGTTATAAAGCAATGGTTCCAATGTTTACATTCATATACATATGTGTGTGTGTGTGTGTATACACACACATACATGCATAGTAAAATAATGGGAAGAAAATACATCAAGATAGCAACAGTTTTATTTCTAGGTAATGGATTTGGGATGATTTTTATTTATTTATTTTTAGGAATCAAAATTATGAACATGATTCACCATGTTATGCTTTTTTGATATATTCACTTTCCTATATGTATGTTACTACTTCAACCAAAAGTTCTTAACATTTAGCCATATTTAGTACAACAAAAACAAATAACAATTGTGGCTTCAGGAGATGAGAACTGTGTGGTTATGAAGCAGGAGTGAGTGGGAGTCTCTAACACTACTATTTGCATCTTTTGAATTAGGAATCACATGAGTATATAACCTGCTCAAAAAGTTTGATTACATTTTCAAAAATAAACAATAAGCATGCATGAATTCTTTAACTAGAAAAACTGTTGATTTCCAAAACAATCCCCAATTCACAGATGAGAGAATGGAGAAGTGGAGGGTGCTGCCCGGAGCCACCCAGCTAGAAGACAGCCCCAGTTCCAGTGCATGTCTTGAGGCAGCAGTCCCGGGGGTGGCGGGGAGAGGGTGGGGAGGAGTTAGTATGCAAATTACTGCTTCCTTTACAGGCCCTTGACTGTTTGAGAGATGCAGAAACTGAAAACATCAGAGTTCAGACCCACCACCTTCACCATCCCACCCTGTCACCTAGAGTACTGACCGACTCATGGCTCCCCGCCAGGCCAGCAGGCATCTCTACAACAGTCTGTTAAGACAGGGACCCACCCCACACACACTCTCCCTAGGAAGTCCAAGACCCTCAGTGGGAAGCATATCTCCCAAAAGGCTAGAACCTAAAAAGGGTCCAGAACCTTGGGCTGAAGACGGAAGGGCTCTCCCAGAGGCAGGGGGCAGCCTCTGGAACAGTGAATGCCTCTGGAGCAGGCATCAGTCATTAGCAGAACTCTGGCATATTCAGGGCAATAACTACATATTGTCTCCAGGGTGCATTGTGAAATGTAACGAGCATGTTTCCTACTAGGAGGGGAGATGTTGAGACTCTTCCCGGAGCCAGAGACGCTGCTCTTCCACTGTCTGGTTGGCCTTAGGCTTGCCCGCCTTCCTATTTTTAGAGGTGTCAGACAGCCCTAGGGCCAGCCACTGAATGTGACTGTGAGTGCAGCTTCCCTGACGGGACTGAGGGCCAATGGGGCAGCTTAATCAGGGAAAGGATCATTTGCTTCAGTGCTCTTCTGCGTCAAGAGTCACTTCTTTTCATCTCCACTCAAAGATGAAAAGAGTGGAGAAGTGGAAGGTGCTGCCCAGAGTTTCTGAGCTTAAAAAATGCAGAGGTTTGGGGTTGCTTTTTTTCCCTCCCAGAAGTTTCAAGGATGAAAAATACAAACAAGTTCACGGAGAGTAGAGATGTATCTGCAGCCTTGTCCCTGTGTCCCTTCCCCTCATGCCCAGGCTGCTGCTTTCTCTCATTCCCCTTTGGGTCCTTACACAGGTAGGTTCTTCTGCTTATAATACCCTTCCTTTTCTCCTTACACTCACCCACATCTAAAAAACTCAGCTACCTCTTCTAGGAAGCCTTCTAAGCAGGGATAATTCTCCTTCTTTGACTTCCCCACAGGGCCTATGCTTCCCTGTGACCCAGCCATTATCACACTTGGTACTGAATGTTTTCTTAGCTCACTCCCCCACTTAAATGTGGGAGTCTTGAGAGCTGGGGAATCGCGTTGTTCTCCTAGCAAGATTCCCAGTGTCTGACATAGGGCCAGGGACAGAAAGGACACAGTGAATGTTGACTAATTGAATAAATGGACGAGTATAGTAACAGAGCATCAGAGATGAAAGGAGACAGGACAGGGCCCCATCAACTCACAGATAAGGGCACTGAGACGTAGAGAGGAAGGGAGGAGCTATCATCAGGAATTATTGGTAGCAAGTGACCAACTCAGTTGAGCTTAAGAAAAATGAGCTGAGGAGATGTACTGGCTCATAAATCAGGGCAAGGGTAAAACCAGACTTAGGGCTGTCTGGAACCCAGTGCTCACGGTTCTCTCCATGGAGCTTCACGCTCACGGGCCACTTTCTTCACAAGGCCGGGGCACAGCTTTGGCAGCTCCATAACCCTCTCCTTACAGCTCTGCAAACGAAGATACAAGAGTGCCATTGGAACAAAGCTCCAGAGAAGGACTCTGTGTGGTCCACCATGGGACCTGTGCTCATCCCTGACAAGTCACTGTGGAGGACTCATCTCCCAACTAGAGAAGGAGCAGTTCTCTCAAACACATGGGGAATAGTGGCTACAACCCTTGGGGGAAATAAGTGTGAGAAGGCAGCCACCCTGATGTAAATTAGCTGGAGTCACAAACATTTCTTAACAATCTGTGCTCAACCTGCGTTAGATATTTATATACCTATTGTCTTAAAGTGGATATCATTACTCCCATGTACAGACGAGAAAATTGAGGTTCAGAGAGGGTAAGTAATTGGCCCAAAGTCCCAGAGAGCTATGGGGCCCAACAGAACACTTAGTCCCACGCTCCTTTGTGTACAGATGAAGAAACTGCAGCCCCAGGGGGGTAGGGACTGGGCTGAAGTCACAGAGTAGGTCAGTAGAATATTGTGGAACTGGAAGTCATATGAGCATTTACTCATATTATATTACAGGTATGTAATAGGCATCTTTGGGACACTTGCTCTGTCATGACAATTTCCCTTCTCTCAGAACAGGCCACTCACCAATCCGCCCGACTATGAGAAATCCCTCCCAGAAGTGCAGCCTAGCAGCCGCTTCTTCTGTGTGACCCCACCCTCTACCCAAAGCTGATTGGGCTGGAGTTGGACACCTGGTTTGACTGAGCCAATCGCCTTCTCTCTTGGGAATTTGGAGATTCTTTTTACATGGCTGGAACTCTGGGTGCTGTGAGCGGTCATGATCTCCTCCATGGGATGTGATTGGCAGAGAAGGCCAATCTGGGAAAAGAAAAGAGCACAGAGGCAGAGACAGTCCTCCACCCCCGGGTTCTTGAGAGCTTTCCAAACCTGGGTCATGTCCTTTTCTGTGTAGGTCCCTTTAGGCTTCCAGTTCCCTTGTAACCACTTCCTCTCTCTTTGTTTAAACTGCTGTCATAGATTTCTTACTGTGAAAATAGCATCCTAATACAGCCTGTAGCCAAGTACCTTTACTGAAAGGGGTGCTGTTGCAGGAAATCATGGGTATTTCAGCCACTTTAGCGGATCAGATGAGGAGGCCAGTGCAGGCTGGAGTGACCAGGAAGGCTTCTCCAGAGCAAGCAGGAATCCTGTCAAGGTGACACAAGGGAGGCTGATCTAAAGGAGCTGAATGAACAGTCAAGCAGGGAGGCGAAGCAGTAAACAGGAAAGACATGGGCTTTCTGGCCTCCTGGGGCACACGCAAAGCCATCCAAGCCATCAGTGGGTACCAGGAGGGATTGGAGGCTTTCACTCCTGGAAAGGATTCTCAGATCTAACTTATCTGCTTCTCCACTGCCCAGTGGTGGTTATGAACCAGATCATTACAGTGAAAGCGTTATTTCCCGCCCGCGCCCCCCACCCCAGCTGTAGCTTGCCAGCAGTGTGTCATTTCCCAAACTGCCCTGCATGGCCCCACCTCTGTGCCATCGTAGATGTAGCTCCACCTGCCTAGGAGCCCTTCCATTCTTTCTCAGCCCAGCTCACAGGCTGCCTTGTCCCTGGAGCCTTTTCTATCACCCTTCTCCCATCTCAAAGGGAAACCCAGGCTCTCTCTCTGGGGACTTCCACTTGGCCCCTCTACCGTATAGTGTGTGTGTGTGTGTGTGTGTGTGTGTGTGTGTGTGTCTGTGTGTGTGTGTGTGTGTGTCTGTGTTTTAAGTCAGAGTCTCACTCTGTCGCCCAGGCTGGAGTGCAGTGGCACACTCCTGGCCACTGCAGCCTCAACCTGCTGGGCTCAGGTGATCCTTCCACTTCAGCCTTCCAAGTAGCTGGAACTACAGGTGTCCACACCACACCCAGCTAATTTTTTTATTTATTGTAGAGACGAGGTCTCACCACGTTGCCCAGGTTGGTCTCGAACCTGCGGGCTCAGGCAATCCTCTTGCCTTAGCCTCCCAAAGTGCTAGCATTATAGGTTTGAGCCACCACCCCTGGCCATAGTTTATAATTACCTGTGAAAGTACCTGTTTCTCCCACTAGAACGTGAGCCCTGAGCCCAGAACTCAGATCTAACTTATCTGCTTCTCCACTGCCCAATGCTGGGCCAGAGCCCACAGATGAATCTTTGCGAAATGCCTAAGTGTATCCTCTGTCTGTGCTACCCATGAGAAGAAGTAATATGTCTGCTGTCTCCTTATCAAACCCTCAACCCCCACTTTACCAATCAGTAAAGAGAGAAAGATTGGAGGGGCTGGGAATGCATCCTTCTGTGGAGAGGAGAGTGGAGTTGGGAGCTGTGTTTGGCTCTGCGTGTGTGTTGCGCGTGTGTCTGGGCACATATGGGCATGTGCAGGGAGCTCTGTCTAGGTTGTAAGTCAAGGAGGGCTTTCTCCAGACCAAGGCCATGGGTAGCACCACAGGGCCTAGCTGTGTCGGTCACCCGGCTCCAACTCTTCATTCTAGTGCCATGGTCCTATGGGCCAAGAGGCATCAGGCCTGGAGGCTGATGGGAGATTTAGTTAATTGTGCCTAAGCCAACTGTGCTGGGGCACAGCAGAGAGCAGCCTAATCTGTTAAATTATGCCCCTGAAAGATCCTGTTACCCTGCAGTTTTACATTCAGGATGATTAGACATGTCCCTTCCTCCCACGTCTCCCCACACTCACACAGGGCCAGGAGAGAGCATGGAGTGGCCAGGTGGAAGGAGACTGGAGGTTAAAAGTTTTGGCTAGGCTTGGTGGCTCAGCCTATAATCCCAGTACTTTGAGAGGCCAAGGTTAGAGGATTACCTGATCCCAGGTTTCGAGACCAGCCTGGGCAACTTGGTGAGACCTCGTCTACCCAATAAACAGAAAATTAGCTGGGCTTGGTGGCACACGCCTGTAGTTCCAGCTATTTGGAAGGCTGAAGCAGAAGGATCGCCTGAGCCCAGCGAGTCGACACAGCCACCGCACTCCAACCTGGGCAATGGAGTGAGACTCTGATTCAAAAAAAAAATTTTTTTTGACAAAGAAGAGAGGAGCAGGAGATGAGCTAGCCCTTACAGAGTGTCTACAGGTTCCAGCTCTGGCAAATGTCACCTACACCCCCAACACGCCTAGGAGCTAGTTATCTCTTCTTCATTTTCTAGATAGGGAAACTAGTGCTCTGGTTCTGAGGTGGCTTGGCTTGGGAGGGCAGACTGGGGGCTCGAACCCCATTTGCAAATGTCTGCCCTCTGCCTGGAGTCCATTGGCTTCTGGCTGGATCCAGAGGTAGCAGCCTGAGCTGCTCCCACATGTTTTCCTCTCAAAGCTTTGTGGTCCCAAACCCTCATCACCCTAAATTCCAACTCACAAACAGCTCTCCAGAGTAACTTACAATGGAGTCCCTGGTTACTATCAGACCCCTCTTCTCACATGCACCACTTCCCCACCCAGCAGTTATCACAGGTGTGCCTGCATATGTGGGTGACTGTCAGTGGGATGTCTGCTTCTACCATCAGGCTGGAAGTTCCCTGAGGGTACATGCTTTATCTTTTTCACTCCTCTTCCCCATTGGTTCATTCACTCAACAAATATGCATTGCACACTATGTGACAGGCACTGTACTGTGCTAGGAGTTTGGGATTTAACAGAGAGAAAAAGAAGTCCCTGCCCCCACTAGTGGAGGGGGATAGACATTAAGCAAAGTAAAGAAACACATCTCAGCCGGGCTCGGTGGCTCAGCCTGTAATCCCGCGCCTTGGGAGGCTGAGTTGAGTGGATAGCCTGAGCCCGAGGGTTTGAGACCCACCTGGGCAACTTGGTGAGACCTCATCTCTACAATAAATCAAAAAATTAGCCGGTGTGGTAGCGCGCGCCTTGGTTCCAGCTACTGGGAAGGTTGAGGCGGAAGGATCGCCGGAGCCCAGCAGGTCGAGTCTGTGGTGGCCGGGAGCAGCCACTGCACTCCAGTCTGGGCGACAGAGTGAGACTTCAACTCAAAAAAAAAAAAAAAAAAGCAGCACATCTCACTGCATATGGTCTTGCATGATCATGGCAACAGAACAGAAATAAAGTAGGGGAGGGTAGTAGAGAGGGTGGAGGACCCAATGTTACGTAGAAAGGTCAGGAAGGACCTTGGAGGAGGTCAGGCAGGGAACCATGTGACTGTGCAGGGAAAAGCACCCCAGGCAGTGGGAATGGCCAGTACAAAGGTGTGGAGATGGGAGAGGGGCTGGCGCTTTCCAGGAACAGCAAGAAGGCCAGTGTGGCTGAAGCAGAGTAAGCAAAGGGCAGGGTGTGAGAGCTCTGCAGGGCACTATAAGGGTTCTGCCTTGCTCTGATTTGGGAAGATACTGGAGAGTGACATGATCTGCTGTAGGTTTTCAAAAGATCACTGCCTACCAGGTTAAGAATTGATAGTCTCCGAGGCACATGAGGGATTTAGTAGATAGTCTTGAATGAATGAATGAATGAATGACACATAGGACAATGAGAGGGAAGAAAACCAGGAGCTGCTATGGAGGGAGAAGCTGGAGAGACAAGCCCAGAACACAGTTCTAACCTTCAGATCCAGTGATCTGAGTCCAGTTATAAGGAACTGAAAGGGAACAGATTTCTGCTTCTTGCTGTTTGTTTATCTTACTAAACATCCTGGGAGGTCGAAACTTCTTGTCACGGGAGATGTGCAAGTCAGGACAGAATGGCCTCGGAAAACCTATGAGCTGTGGCTTTCTGTGGGCAGGGAGGGTCTACATGGCCCCCAATCTCCCCCGCTATCTTTTAGCTCAGCTGTGGCAAGTGGGCTCAGAGAACTTCCGTCTCCCCCTAAAGGACCTCCGTGGGAACTTCAGGATGTTGAGTCTTCTTGGTACATGATGACAGAGGAGACTGGGAGGAAGCCTGAGAGGAAACACTGGCCTCAGAGCACTCGGACCAGTATTTGGCTGGGGCCAGAGCCTGTCCAGGGTGGCAGACCCTCCGGACAGAGTCCTGGATTCCAGGAACCACCGCCAAGGCAGGTTAGAAACTTCTTTTCTCAGTTTTTGCCTTTAATTCCTCCCAGAAATAAGGCACGTCAGTCTTCAAACTCCCGGGTTTTTATGAGGCCATTATGGTGATTACTATAAATCTCCCGTGTGTTGTTTTCAAAGGGGCAATTAAGTGGAGGAACCAGACACCATTTTCATTTCCCATTAAGTGATTAGGGCTTGTTTGGCAAATCCCAACATCTGTGGCCAGAGGCAGGCCCTGCTGAGCTTGATGTGGGCAATTCACAGCCTCCACCCAAGCCAGGCATCCAGCACTTCCCTTCTGCCCTGGTTTCTCCTGGCCCGAAGGAACTGGAGAACCTTCATTGTACAGGTGAGGAAACAGAGGCACAGGAGGGGAAACTGACTCACCAATTTTACACCACAGCAGAACCAGGTTCGGCCCTCCAGAGCAGGACTGCAGTCATCACGCTGTGCTTTCCATCTGAAGAAGAAGTTTTCAGTCAATTTGTTGCCACTGAGGCAGTTTTGCTTCTGGAAGGAGTAGTGAAGGCTCTTGCTTTTTAGCCTTGGGTCATTTTCCCACTCGACTCCTCTTTCTCCTAGAACCACTACATCAACAAGCATGGTAGACACTGTTGGCCTCCCACTCCACAGTTATTTCCTGCCATTTCCTTTGCCATTTCCCACTAAAGAGACTCTACCAGCCTCTCTTGGTTAGGAGAGGCTACACGACACAGTTCTAGCCAATGAGGCATGTGATGATAAGGCTAGGGGACTTCTGGGTAAGATTTTCCTCCTTTTTAAAGTCATTCGAGGAACTAGCCTTTGCTTAGACACACTCGCTCACTTCTGCTTTTAGATGCAGTTGTTTGATGCACGCTTGGAGCTGAAGCAGCCATCTTGTAACTTGAGGCAACAGGCTAGAAGAAGAAAACCAACTGCTCCAATCATTTATTGCCACTTTAGAAATCACCCCCAATATTTGGTATCTTAAGACAATTTATTAGCTGGGCTCGGTAGCTCAGCCTGTAATCCCGCACCTCTGGGAGGCTGAGGTGAGTGGATTGCCTGAGCCCGCGGGTTCGAGACCCGCCTGGGCAGCAAGACCTCATCTCTACAATAAAATTTAAAAATCAGCCAGGCGTGGTAGCGCATGCCTGTAATTCCGGCTACTTGGAAGGCTTAGGCGGAAGGATCACCGGAGCCAGCAGGTCGAGGCTGCGGTGGCTGCACTCCAGTCTGGGCAAAAGAGTAAGACTCCAACTAAAAAAAAAAAGGCAATTTATTATTATCTTTCACCAGTCTGTTGGCTGACTGGGCTCGGCTGCATGGGTCTCACTTGAGGTGTCTCACGTGGCTATAGTCTCACAGAGGCTGGTACAATAGTCATCCCCAGGATCACCTGGACTGGCCGCAGATGCTACATATCCCCTGGGAGTTCCTCTGGGGCACCTGACCAGGACACCGACATATGGCCTCTCTATTTGGCTAAGGTATGTTACAGCATGGCAGCTGTTTCCAAAGGTAAGTGTCTTAAGACTAAATTTTTTGTTTGTTTTTGTTTTTTGTTGTTGTTGCTGTTGTTGGGGTCTCACTCTGTTGCCCAGGCTGAAGTGCGGTGTCACATCACAACTCACCACAGCCTCAACCTCATAGGCTTAGGCAAACCTTCTGCCTCAGCCTCCTGAGTAGCTAGGACTATGGGCAAGAGCTACTATGCCTGGCTAATTTTTAAATTTTTTTTGTAGAGACATGTTCTTGCTATGTTGCCTAGGCTTGTCTTAAACTCCTAGACTCAAACAATTCTCTCATCTCAGCCTCCCAAAGTGCTGGGATGAGCCACCACACCTAGCCAAGACTAAGGATTTTAAGAGGCGCAGACAGATGCTGCAAGGTTTCGACCTCACCTTGAAAGTTCTAAATGTCATTTCCACCACATTCTACTGACTGAGCTAGTCGCTAAGGCCAGCCCAGATTCAGGTGGAAGAGAACTAGATGCCGTCTGTTGATGAGGGAATGCAAGATCACACTGTAGAAGAACAAGTGGCAAGGGAGGTTTTGTTGCATCCAAATATTATATTTGAGGCCGGGCATGGTGACTTATGCCTATAATCCCAGCACTTTGGAAGGCCTAGGTGAGAGGATTGCCTGAGCCCATGGGTTCAAGACCAGCCAGAGCAAATTGGTAAGACCTCATCTCTGCAACAAATCAAAAATTTAGCTGGACATGGTGGCGCGTGCCTATAGTTCCAGCTACTTGGAAACCTGAGGCAGAAGGATCACCAGAGCCCAGCAGGTCGAGGCTGCAGTTGCTGTGAGCGTGCCGCTGCACTCCAGCCTGGGTGACAGAGTGAGACCCCTACTCAAAAAAAATATTATATTTGAAAAATAGACTCTGCCATCCCTACCCCCTTGGGATATGATAGGGTATGGATGTGGCAAGATGGAAAGAGTCGTGGTCCTTGATATCTCTAACCAACTGCACCAGCTCTGGGACAACCTCCCTCTGTTCATCTTAAGTAAACAAATAATGCCCTAAAAGTTTAAGCAAACATTGTGAGTTGAGTTTTCTGTGAAAATTTGAAACTGGGGGCAAACATGATCAGAGAAGTCTTCCTGAAGGAGGTGGGACTTAAACTACACATTTCAGGAACATTTCAAATTCTTAGACTTTGCCAACAGATAATCCTAAGTTTGAGTTCTGTTTCTGCAATTATCACTAGCTGTGTGACTCTGAGCAGGTTAGCTTCTCTGAGCTTTCCGTTTCTTCATTTGGAAAACAGAAATAATAGTACATACATATATTGTTGTTCTGAGGATTAAATGATACATAGAAAATGATACATGAGACTTGTCATACAATAAGTGAGCTGTAAGTGCTTTATCACTTTTTTTTTTTGAGCTGGTGTCTCACTCGGTCTCCCAGGCCAGAGTGCAGTTGCACGCTCATGGTCACTACAATCTCAACCTGCTAGGCTCAGGCGATCCTTCCGCCTCAGCCTTCCAAGTAGCTGGAACTACAGGTGTGCGCTACCACGCCCGGCTAATTTTTTGATTTGTTGTAGAGACGAGGTCTCACCAAGTTGCACAGGCAGGTCTCAACACTGTGGGCTCAGGCAATCCTCTTGCCTCAGCCTCCCAAAGTGATGGGTCTACAGGCCTGAGCCACCATGCCCGGCCTATCACATTATTAGTTGAGATGAAGAAAAGGAGCCCAACTTGTTCTGTGTGATTTTTGAAGTCATTTCTGGGATCATGGAGAGGACGTGTGACGTGTCAGGAAAGCACTCTGAGAGGGCCCAACTCCCACCTCTGGGGGTACAGGCAGGACCAGGGGCTGGGGCCGTGAAGGAGGCTGTCAAAGGGCTTTGGTCCAGGGAAAAGCTGAACTGCCCTCTATAGCCCAACGATGGGGTAGAGGTGGGAGTGTGCCTGTAATTTGGAGGCTGGTGAGAAGGGTCTAGGTGGGACCCTGTGAAATTCGCTTAGAGCAGCCAATGAGGTCCACACCTTCCTCTGTGGAAGCCAGCTTGAGGTGGGAGGGAGGGAGAGACAGGGGAGCTGTCTTCTTCAGGAAGGCTGAGCCACTCATCTCCACGTGCCTAGAACTTTCCAAGTTTAGCACGAAAAATCTAATGTCCCAGGAAGCCCCTCAGTCCTGGGCAGACCAGGCTAGTTTGTCAGATCCTATCTGAAGGAGACCTACTAGGTAGAGACCTCTAGGACCCAAGGAGGCCTGGAGCCTGGTCTGACAGAGAGCACCCAGACTCTGTGAGTCTGTCCCATGGAGGCCCGGGATGCAGAGCTGCCTCCAGGGCAACCAGGCTTTACATCTCCTGGGTCAGGGCAGCAACTTGTCTGTCTAGGGACAAGTGTGGCACCAAGTAGCCGTGGACTCTTTCCAGCACAGCGGGCCTGTCTCAGCCCTTGGGAAGAGAGTCAGTCTTGGTTGTCAATACCAGTGAGGGTACAATGATGGGGCTCAAAACATGTGGAACTGTACTCGTGCCTGAGACCTGTCTTCCCCAAACCAAGCCCTGCAACTGAAATCCACTATTCACACTTTATTTGTTAGACTTGATTCAGTAGGGACTGTGTTCTGGAAGCTTTCACCGACATGCACCCTCAGGGAAAAGGAGTCTATGGTCCTTTATGGTTCTTTCCAGAGGAAGAACCTGGAAAGGTGAGGAGGACATGCCTGGGGCTAGGGGAGGAGGGAGTGAGCATGCATGGGGACCCTGAAACACTCCTGAGGACCTTGCAGTTGGGCCAGAGTGATACTGAAAGGGAGAGAAGAGCGAGCTTGGGCTAGTTGGGCCAGAGTGATACTGAAAGGGAGAGAAGAGCGAGCTTGGGCTGACATGTCGCGACTGGTGATAATAAACTGACAACGTTTCATCCCCCTTTCTCTTGAGAGTTTTCTAAAATGTCTGTTTAAAAGGGGCGGGCTCGGTGGTTCAGCCTGTAATCCTGCGCCTTGGGAGGCTGAGGTGAGTGGATTGCCTGAGCCCATGGGTTCGAGACCCGCCTGGACAACTTGGTGAGACCTCATCTCTACAATAAATTTTTTTTTAAAAATTAGCTGGGTGTAGTAGTGTGCACCTGTAGTTCCAGCTACTTGGAAGGCTGAGGCGGAAGGATCTCCGGAGCCCAGCAGGTTGAATCTGCAGTGGCCAGGAGCGGCCACTGCACTCCAGTCTGGGTGACAGAGTGAGACTCCAGCTCAACAAAAATAATATAAAATAAAATAAATAAAAAGGAAGGCTGGGTGCAGTGGCTCAAGCCTGTAATCACAGCACTTTGGGAGGTTGAGGTGAGAGGATTGCCTGAGCTCAGGGGTTCAAGACCAGCCTGGGCAACTTAGTGAGGCATCATCTCTACAATAAATCAAAAAATTAACTGGGCGCAGTGGCACATACCTGTAGTTCCAGCTACTTGGAAGGATGAGGCAGAAGGATGGCCTAAGCCTAGAAGGTCAAGGCTGCGGTGGCCGTGAGCATGCCACTGCACTCCAACCTGGGCAACAGAATGCAACTCTGACTCAAAAATAAAATAAAATAAAATAAAAAGGATATAAATCCACAGCAATAAAGATAATGGGGGAGGTAACCTTAGTAGACAAGATATTTTGACACGGAAACCAAATAGGGGAATGGTAACGGTGCAGCAGGGCAGAGGAAACCTCAGGGTGCAGAAGGGAAGAGGCAGGTGAGGAAAGAGGTCGACCCCAGCGGCACCAGCAGGACACAGAGCTTAAAATGGGGGATCAACGGACAGTCTGTCCACTGGGCAGTCTCTCCCACCCCTGTCTCTGCACAGAGCACCAGGAGGGCTGGCATCTGCTCTCCAGGTGGGAGATCAGGGGTTTCTGGAGAAATCTAATGTACCCCAGAGGACATGCTCTGGCACTGGGGCAGGAGTGGAGAGAGGAAGTCCTCTGCTCTAGTGACTGACTGAAGCCCAGGCACCCTAAGGCATACCAGCGAGTCAGCGAGCTTGTTAGTTCTTCATTCTTAAATATGAACGGACAGTCAAAGATTACCACACATTTGAGGAAAGCCTCCAAACTGAGAGAAAGACAAACACATAAAGTGGCCTCAGAGGAAACAGAAATAATGCAAGAAACAGAAAATAACTAAAGAGTCTGTTACACTCTATTAATATCCTCACAGGGATTCAGGGAGGTATTGCATCCATCAAATAAAAACTGAATGGTACAAAGGAAAAAGAAACAGAGAACAAGAGAGAGCTCTTAAAAGTTCAAAAAAAGATGCTTTTATATTTAAAAGAATATTTTAAAGTTAGGGAAATTTCAAAAGAGTGAAATAAAAATACAAGGAGGTAGAAAATGTGAGAGAAAATAAGAGACATAAAGAATCAATCTTAGACTGGGTTCAGTGGCTCAGCCTGTAATCCCAGCATTTTGGGAGGCCAAGAGGAGTGAATTGCCCGAGCCTGAGAGTTTGACACCAACCCTGGCAACTTGGCAAGACCTTGTCTCTACAATAAATCAAAAATTAGCCAGGTGCAGTAGTGTGCATCTGTAGTTCTGGCTACTTGGAAGGCTGAGGTGGAAGGATCGCCGGAGCCCAGCAGGTTGACGCTGGGGTGGCCGTGAGCATGCCACTGCATTCCAGCCTGGGCGGCTCCAACTCAAAAAAAAAAAAAAAATCAATCCTGAAAGTAAAAAAAAAATCCAACAAATGTGAATTCCAGTAGAAACAGATTAAAATAGAGCAGAGAGACCGGGTGTGGTGGCTTACGCCTGTAATCCCAGCACTTTGGGAAGCGGAGGCAGAGGATTTCCTGAGCCCATTGGTTTGAGATAAGCCTGGGCAACTTGGCGAGACTTTGTCTCTGCAATAAATAAAATAATTAGCTGGGTGTTGTGGCACACGCCTATAGTTCCAGCTACCTGAAAGGCTTAAGCGGAAAGATGGCCTGAGCCCAGCAGGTCAAGGCTGCGGTGGCCGTGAGACTGCACTCCGGTCTGAGCGACAGAGCGAGACTTCCATATGGAGCAGAGGAATTATTTCAAACTTCCATGAACAAAATTCATAAAGTCTCCATATTAAAAGAGTATGTGCCTAAAAAATGAATTGAAACATAATCCACACTCGGGTACAGCATCATAACATTTTTGAACACAGGAATCCAGAGATCTAAAGCTTTCAGAGGGGAGAAAAATGAAAATAAAGAAAAGGGGAGAACCGAATACCACATGTTCTCGCTCGTAAGTGGGACCTGATCATGAATCACGATAGCACAAGGGAGGAATGGGCGGTTGTGGGACCATGCCAGGGGACTGAGAGAGAGAGAATGCCAGCCATCCAACAATACTCCCATTCCTGTCTCCCCGAAGCCCCTGGTAACCACCATTCTGTTTTCTGTCTCTATGAATCTGACTACTCATATATCAGACAGGATTTGTATTTTTGTGGCTGGCTCATCCCACTTAGCATGTCTTCACGGTTCATTGCGTGGGGGGGAGGGGGCACATAACAACACAAAGCAGTACCTGATCCTAAACCAAGGGAAGTGAGGACCAGCTGGAGGCCCAGACTTCATCTGCACATACATGACTTATGTACCTGATCCTGACTTTTACCCCACATCTTTATAATGAAATAAAGTAAAAGAAAAGAAAAAACAATCACAAAGGAATAGAATCGGAATGACTTCAAACTTCTCAGCAACAACACTGGATGCTAGAAGAAAATGGAGAAATATTTTAGAATGCTGAGAGCTTAGTTTTCAAGTTAGAATTCTACATAGGCTGAACTACCCACTGTAGGATGTAATAAAAACATAAGGAGACATAGGGAATCAGGATACTTACATCTTTTTTTTTTTTGAGTTGGAGTCTCACTCTGTCACCCAGACTGGAGTGCAGTGGCCGCTCCCAGCCACCACAGCCTCGACCTGCTGGGCTCCGGCGATCCTTCCGCCTCAGCCTTCCGAGTAGCCAGAATTACAGGCATGCGCTACCACGCCCGGCTCATTTTTTATTTATTGTATAGATGAGGTCTCGCCAAGTTGCCCAGGCGTGTCTCGAACCCTCGGGTTCAGGCAATCCACTCACCTCGCCTCCCAAAGCGCTGGGATTACAGACTGAGCCACTGAGCCTGGCCAGGATGCTTGCATCTTATGTGCCATTCCTTCAGTAATTACTGGCAGGGTGTGCTCCAGATAGACAAGAAGATAAACCACATAGGAGGAGTTTCAGAAAAGAACGGACCTCATGCAGAAAGCTGTGAAAGGAAGTCTGAGTGATAGCTGTCCAGCAGTCACAAGCACGAGGGGACCAGACTGGAGTAGGAGGAAGCCTCTGGGGAAAGGAGGAGACTGGGCGAGAGAAACTAGATAAACATGACAGAATGATAAAGGCAGTTGGAAACACGAGGAAAAGAAAAAGGCATGTGAGCAAGAAAATGCAATCTAGCAACCAGCAGCTCTGCAAGAAATGATGCTAACACAGTTGCATGAAAAACACAGCTTCTCCGTTTCTAAGTTTTGAGATGCATCTATAGACAAAGCGTAGATGACTTAATTGTCATCTATGAAGAGGAGAACTTAAACATTATCAACCCTGACAACGCAAAAGTAAAACCACCAATGACAAAGACTGGGGAAGAGGTGGGAGAGGCGAGACAAGGAAGGGGCCTTTAGTCTTATCTCACAAAGTGAGAGTCAGAAATAAAGTCTTTAGTGATGGAACAAGAAATAAATGGTTAGCGTATTACTTAAAACTTAAAAAGTACCCAAATAGCAATTTAAAACAGTTGTATAACACTATTAGAAGGATGGGGGAAGGGAGGAGATGATCAAAGTGAACTGATTCTCATCTAACATTTTTTTACAAGTTTAAATTTTATTTACAGATGGGATCTCCCTCCAACCAGTGTTGCTCAGACTGGTTGAACTCCCGGCCTCAAGCAATCCTCCCACCTCGGCCTCCCAAAGTACTGGGATCACAGGTGTGCACCACTGTGCCCAGTGGTCATCTAGCATATTGAGGAGTCAGTAGAATCTAAAATGAATAAGAACTAGAAATAGGGGTACTTACTCCTGAGTACACAGACCCATGAACTGGGATACTACCACAGCACTGCTTATGGTAGCAAAAGACTGAAAGCAACCTGACTGTTTATCACTAAAGGATTGATTAAATAATAGTAAAAATACTCAAGGGAGCTGGGCGTGGTAGCTCACAACTGTAATCCCAGCACTTTGGGAGGCGGAGATGAGAGGATTGCCTAAGCTCAGGGGTTTGAGACTAGCCTAGGCAACATGGCGAGACCTCGTCTCTACAATAAAATCATAAAATTGGCCAGGTGTGGTGGTGCACGCCTGTAGTTCCAGCTACTTAGAAGGCTGAGGCAGAAGGATCACCTGAGCCCAGCAAGTCAAGGCTGCAGTAGTAGCGCCCAGCACTCCAGCCTGGGCGACAGAGTGAGACTCTGACGCAAAGAAAAAAAATACTCAAGGAGGTACTATACAGCTAGTAAAGAGGGAGGCAGAGCTATACACACAGGTATGAAGTGATCATAATATGATGTGTGAAAAAGGAAAGCATAAAACAGAGTACACATGTGTTGTCATTGCACAAAAAGCAAGGAGAAAGGGAGCTATACACACAATTTTATACATGCATAAAATATACTTCTGCACTGAGTATTTTGGAGAAAATATATCGGAAACCAGTACCTGGCGCTGCTTTTGTGTGTGGGGCTTATGGTTAGGGAGAATGGGGGTTTGATGGAGACATAATTTTCACTGTTTGAAACTCTGCCATGTGTTTTGCCAACATTTTTAGGAGAAGCATGCTATGTAAACATATGGGGGCAAGTCCTGGAAGAAGCAGCTGAATGTCTGAAGTCGTTCACGTTCACAGAAGGTGTGGGGCAGAGGGAGGCTGTTGCTCCTTTATACTTTCCTTTGTGTGTGTGTGTGTATGTGTGTGTGTGTGTTGGAGTCTCACTCCATCACCCAGGTTGGAGTGCAGTGGCACACACACAGCCACCCCCGTGTTGACCTACTGGGCCCCAGCAATCCTTCTGCCTCAGCCTTCCAAGCAGCCAGAACTACAGGTGTGTGCTACCATGCACGGCTCATCTTTGGTTTGTTGTAGAGTTGAGGTCTCGCCAAGTTACCCAGTCTGGTCTCGAACCTGTAGGCTCAGGCAATCCACTTGCTTTAGCCTCCCAAAGTGCTGGGCTTACAGGCTGAGCCGCCAAGCCCGGCCTATACGTTCCATATTTTAACCGCAATATGCATTACCTTGATGAGACTGTTTTTTAAAAACGGCTTTTATTGTGGTAGAATAAATATAACACAAAATTTACCATTTAACCATTTTAATTGTAAAATGCAACGGTATCAAGTCCCTTCGCATTGCTGTGCTAGCATTAACACCATTTAGCTCCAGAACTTTCCACCTTCCCAAACTGAAGCTCCACACCCATCGACAATACTCCCATTCCTGTCTCCCCCAGGCTCCCGGCAACCGCCATTCTGCTTTCTAGGGCTATGACTCTGAATACTCATATATCAGACAGGATTTGTATTTTTGTGGCTGGCTCGTTTCACTTCGCATCATGTCTTCACGGTTCATCCATGTTGTAGCATGTGTTAGAGTCAGCCTTTTTATGCCCGAATAATATCCAGATGAAACTATTTTTAAAAAAGAGTAGATGGAGGAGGAGAACAAGAGGAGAACGCAGGTGAGTAGTCAGAGATGACCCAGGTCTAGCGGATGCTGTGTCCTTTGCTTGACATGCTAATTTTTCTATTACTGCCTAACAAATTACCACAAGCGTACGAGCTCAAACAACACCATGTGTTACCTCACAGGCATGTAGGTCATGTATTTGGGCAGGTTCAACTGACTGGGATCTCTGCTCACAATATTACAACACCAGAATCAAAATATCATTTGGGCTGGGCTTCTATCTGGAAACTCTGGGAAAGAGTCCACATCCAGCCTCATTCACTCTGCTGGCAGAATGTTCCTTCCAGCTGTGGAACTGAGGCACTTGTTTCCTTGCGGTCTGCTCATTTTCCCTTCCCTGCACATGTCCCCCACCCCATCTTCAAAGCAAGCAATAACAGGTCAAGTGCTTCTCATGTCTCAATCCTCTCTGACTTCCTTCTCTCCTACCAGCCCGGGAAAACTCACTTTTACTGACTTGATTGGGCCCCTCCAGATAATCTCCCTCTTGCCATAATGCATAGCATCAACACAGGTTCGACCCACACTCAAAGAGGAGGGGACTGTACCCAGCAGGCAGAGTTCTACAATGAGCCCAGTGACCCTCACCC
Source organism: Carlito syrichta (assembly GCF_000164805.1). NCBI lineage: Eukaryota > Metazoa > Chordata > Mammalia > Primates > Tarsiidae > Carlito > Carlito syrichta. Next base: position 46,658 of record NW_007067473.1, read on the forward strand.
TTGGATAATTCCCTCTTATACAAATATGTTATGTTACATGGGAAAAGCAATTTTGCAGATGCAATTAAGGTTACTAACCATTTGACTTAAGACAGGGAGATTACTCAGGTGGGCCTAATGTAATCACATGAGCCCTTTAAAAGCAGAGAGTGTTGTCCTGCTGTTGACAGAAGAGGAAGTTGGAGATTCAAAGCATGAGGACGACTTTATCTGCCTGTGCTGTCTTGAAAATGGAGCGGGCATGTGGAGAGGACCTGTGAGCAGTCTCTAGTGCCAAGACCACCCCAAGGCCAACAGTGACCAAGGAAATGGGAGCCTCAGCCCTACCATCACAAGAAACTGGATTCTGCCAACAATTCTTTCCCAGAGCCTCTCAATAAGAGCCAGTTCTGGCTGGCGTCTTGATTTCAGACTTGTGATAGTATGATGAGAACCCACTCAAGCCTGATGAGAACCCAGTCAAGCCTGTGACTTCTGACCTGCAGAACTGTGAGATAAGAAATGGCTATTGTTCCAAGGCGCTGTTTATGGCGGTTTGCTATGCAGCAACAGAAAATTAGCACACCTGGCATGCCCTTCCTCTCCGTCTGCCCTCAAACTCTTATTTTGTTTATGTCACGAGAGGCGTTTTAGGCCAGACTAGACAGGTAGACCTGGATGAGAACGTTTCCTCTATGAGGATTCGCAGTCGTGATCACAGTAAACATTCGCTAAACAGCAGCTGTAAGGATTCTTTTTTTTTTTTTTGAGTTGGAGTCTCACTCTGTCACCCAGACTGGAGTGCAGTGGCCACTCCCAGCCACCACAGCCTCGACCTGCTGGGCTCCAGGGATCCTTCCGCGTCAGCCTTCCAAGTAGCTGGAATTACAGGCACGCGCTACCATGCCCGGCTGATTTTTTGATTATTGTAGAGATGAGGTCTCGCTGCCCAGGCGGGTCTCGAACCCGCAGGCTCAGGCAATTCACTCACCTCAGCCTCCCAAAGGCGCGGGATTACAGGCTGAGCCACCAAGCCTGGCTGCTGTAAGGATTCTTATTCTCTCGCTGCTAACCCCGCTCTCTGGGAAGTTCACCACACCCTCTTCTGCACTCTGCACTTACTCTCCTACTGCGTGCCTCACACTGTTCTGGTCACATGCCTGCAGCAGACTGCTAACTTGTGGGAGGGCAGAGATCCTGGCTTTCCAGAGCTTGCCACAGCTCCTGTCATGAGGAAGATGCTTGGAGAATGTAGAAGAAGCACATAGGGAACTTTCTGGAAGTCTGAGCTACCCAGTGAGGAGGGTAGCTACTTGTCAGGGATGCTGGAAGGGATTGACGTCATGATGTTTCCCTGCCCTATGTGTGTTTTGGAGCTGGCGTTTGTTTTACTAAAGCACACACCAAAAAAGCCAGGAGGCAAGTGCTAGTGGGCAAGAGACCTCTCGGGTTGGGGTGGGAGGGGAAGGCAGAATCAGGAATTGGAGCTGGGCAGTCATTCATTCATTCAACTACTTTAACATGTATTATTGACTTTGGCAGTCTTGCATTGGGAGTTGCGGAAACAAACTGAAAAATAGGTCAGTCTGACAGCTCCCAGGGAGGAAGCATGAGGTAGAAGATGATCAAGACCTGACAGACCCAGTTATCCAAGGAGCAGCCACAGGATGAACGGGTTGCTCTGAAGCATTCCTTCCACAAGGAGGGAAGATGGATGGAGAGTTTGGTCGTTTCAGTGGTGTGGGGCAGGAAAAAGATGAGAATGAGTACAGTGGATCCCGGAAGGTTGGGGATGGGAGCGAGAAGCCTCCCAGCTCTGTGCGGGGATCTCGAACTGGATGGCGCAGGCTTATGGGTATAGAAACAATTGACCAGCAGACACAACCCATGAGAGGTGGATGCAGGATGGATCCTGAGCGCCCCTTGGTGGCCATATTGATAACTACACCTGATAACACCTAGAGATGGCTGGTGCCCTGCTGATGGGGTGCTTCACTTATCTCCACACTGGGAGGATCCACTCACCCAGGACACTATCTCATTGCAGGAAGGATTTGTGGGAATGCATCTGTGTCTGGGGTTGTGTGCCTGGTTGCCCAAAGCTGAAGGTGTATATATGTGTATCACTGTATGTGTGTTCGTTTGTGTCTGTGTCTAAGAGTTCTTGGTGCTGGTGACTGGGCACGTGTGTGTCAGTTGTGCACACACATAGGTACTAAGTACCAGCATGCAAGCACACATTTGGTATATTTGTGTGTACTGGTGCCAAAATATGCATCTGTATGTTTGTGTATGTGTGTATCTGTTGATGTGATCACTTGTGTCTGAGTGCGTGTGTTAATGTAACCATTTCGGGCTTGGCTTTCTTTTCTGTTACACATTGAAATAATTAAGCTCCGTAATCTTGTTGTTTGTTTAAAGTTTGCTCTTGGATGCAGGCCTGTTCCAGAATAACTAGCAGATGCGAAAAGCATCCATTATGTATTTTTGCAATTAGCCGAAAACCCAGAAACTTTTCTTAAATAACAGGCACAATTCTGTGGGTTGCTTATTGCTGGGAGCCACCTCCTCTCCCAGGCTCGCCCTGGGCCCAGCCCCAACCCAAGCCAAGCCAGCGATGGTTTGCAAACTGTCCCTAGTGAGATGGAAAAACCATTAAGGGTTTCAGAATAGAACTCAAGGGACAGTTTACAGCAAGGAGGAGGGGGAAGAAGAGAAAAACAGGAGGGGAGCTGCCCCTAAATCTGAAAAGCCCTTGTCAGACAGCCTCATCCGGCCTAGCAGTTACCCAGTTTTCTAGTCTGGACTCAGCCAAACAGACACCGGATGAAATTCACACTCCATTAGCTGTTATGAAGGATTTTTCTGTAACTTTTCTTCGAGTTATCTTTGCGTAGTCTTACCTCCCGTTATCTGGTATATGGACCCTCACGCCCTCCAGCTAGGTGAGTCTCTCCCTCCCTCTGCCATCTTTTCACTAGTGCTATTTCTCTCCTGGAATGCGCTGTTCCTCTCCTCCAATACAAACCAGTTACCTCTGGCCCACCAGCAGCATTAATGCCAGCAATCTTTGCTAAGTACCCATCCCAGGCACTGGGGAGGACACGTGGGGGACAGAAACAGAGGCTCGGACATTTCTCAGATTTGGGTTCACCCTCATGATGTCCCTTGGCCTTTCCTTCCTGCTCATATGGACAGGGAACCTTGATGTCCTGGGTCTCAAAAGGACCCAGAGAATATGTCTGAGGTTCCAGGTGGATTTCAGACCTAGGTAACTACAACTTGGAGAAGATGGTCCCTGAACCACAGAACCCAGGCTGGAAGACTAAAACACCCTGGTGAACAGGCATCAGACCCTGCTTGCACACTTCCAGTGACGGGGAACTCACTATAGCCGTAACCAACCCAGTTCACTGTTAGGAGGCTCTAACCTTAGCTGGTCACCCTTACATTGCTTCCATTGCCCTTAGCTCTGCCCTCATGCCCACAGTGAACACATCTACTCCCCCATCTCCCCACAGAGGAGTGGTGATCTTGTGGGCTCTCCTTGCCTGCGAAGACAGTGGCAGCCGCTAAGTAAGAAGACGGGAGGCCCGTGTCCAACTGATAGCATTTCACAACTCCCTTAGTGAAGAACATTTGTAACACTCTTGCAGCACTTCTCCCCTCTCGATCCATGAGCTTCAGGCATGGCAGTAGACTAGGGAACCGTTTGTGAGCTTTCCCTATGGTTGTCACCAACTCAATTCTTCAAATACAAGTACCTACTCAGTGCTAGGCACTGTGGATTCCAAGACCAGGAAGGGCCAGGTGCAGCGGCTCACACCTGTAATCCTAGCACTTTTGGAGGCTAAGCCGAGAGGATTGCCTGAGCCCAGGAGTTCAAGACCAGCCTGGGCAACTTGGCAAGACCTTGTCTCTACAGTAAATGAAATAGTTAGCTGAGCATGGTGGCGCGCACCTGTGGTTCTAGTTACTTGGAAGGCTGAAGCAGAAGGATCGCCTGAGCGCAGTAGGTCAAGGCTGTGATGGCCGTGAGCGTGCCACTGCACTCCAGCCTGGGCAGCACAGTGAGACTCCAACTCAAAAAAAAAAAAAAAAAGCAAGAAGACTCAATCCCTTGCCCACAAAGATACAAGACTGTGAGTTTCCATTATTTGCTCTGGTCACTTTACTATAGTGGTTCTCAAAGTACCAACATCAGGCCATTGCTTTGCTAAACTCATGTGCCCATGTAGCTCTCTGAGCTACTGCCAACAAGTTTCTTAGCTTTGGCCCCCTCCTCTACCTTGGGAAGGCAAATCTATCTCTCTCTCTCCCATTTTCTAAATAAACTATATTTTCCAATCTAAAAAAAAAAGTACCAACATCAGTACCACCTGAAACAAAAGAAATGAATATTCTTGAACCATACCCCAAAAGATCTACTGAATCAGAAACTCTGGGGGGGGGGGCAGCAACCTGGATTTAACAAGTCCTTCAAATGATTCTGATTCACTCTAAGCTTTGAGAACCATTGGTTTGGAGCCACCCAGGGAGGCCTTTAAAATTAAATTAGAATTTTTAGGGGTAGGACCTGAGGAATTGGTTTTCGTTAAATATGGGGTTTAAAAGACATTCAATACGTGCTCAGCACACGGAATGAAATCCTGCTACAGGGTGGGTGGGCAGGGGAGACACATCAATAAGGGTACCTGG
>NW_007067473.1:51551-56280 GCF_000164805.1 Carlito syrichta
GTGACAGAGTGAGACTCCAACTCAAAAAATAAATAAATAAATAAAATAAAATAAAATACATATTTTTTAAAAAAAGAAATTCTGTTACATTGTAAGTATCGTAGTGATTCTGGAGCATCACAAGGTACTACTTTGCCTTTCCAAGTCCTTGATGGGAAGGAATGAGGCAAAAGCATATTGGTGTTGAGGAATAAGAGCTGGGAGAAAAGAGAGCTGGGTTCTAGGCAATGTTCTGATCCTAATGGGAAGGCTCTGAAGAGGACCCTTTCTTTCTTTCAATATACAAACCTGCATTAATCTACTTTGTGCCAGTTCAGTAAGAGAATAGAGAAGTACAACTAAGACCTCCAAAATCTCTGCCACTCAAAGACTCCATTGGTCAAGAACCACAGTGCACAGCTACAAGAGAGAAAGCAAGCTGAAAGCATTTCACTTCATTCTTTCCCAAGCAGGTATTAAAGCACTGAGGATGTACTATAATCTTATCAGATTTCAAGTAGAAATTTATATTAAGGCCAGGCACAGTGGCTTATGCCTGTACAGTAATCCTAGCATTGGAGGTCGAGGCAGGAGGATTGCTTGAGCCCAGGAGTTTGAGACAAGCCTAGACACCATAGCAAAACCTTGTATCTACAAAAAATAAGAAAAAAAAATAGTCAGGCGTGTTATCATGTACCTCTGGTCCCATCTGGTAGGGAGACTGAGGTGGAAGGGTTGCCTGCGCCCAGGAGGTCGAGGCTATGGTGAGCCGTGATTGTGCCACTGAACTCCAGCCTTGGTGACAGAATAAGACCTCAACTCAAAATAAACAAAAATAGAAAAATAGTAAAAAATGGCAAAAGTATTATTAAAGGTACTAAAAATATAAATAGATATATTTAAAAGATATTTATATTAAGTGGCTTCAAATTTGTAACATGAACCAGAAATGGTCAAAAGTCTTCACAAAGCAGAGATATACCATGTTGTTTTTGTTTTTGTTTTTTTGAGTCAGAATCTCACTCTTTGTTGCCTAGGCTGAAGTGCAGTGGCACGCTCATGGCCACCGCAGCCTCTATCTGCTGGGCTTAGGTGATCCTTCCGCCTCAGCCTTCCAAGTAGCTGGAACTACAGACATACGTCACCATGCCCGGCTAGTTTTTGTGATTTACTGTAGAGATGAGGTCTCACCATATTGCCCAGGCTGGTCTCGAACACCGGAGCTCAGGCAATCCTCTCGTCTCGGCCTCCCAAAGTACTGGGATTATAGGCTGAGCCACTGCGTGCAGCCTCCATGCTTTAACATAGTACCACTGAAATAGAGGTACAATATGTCAAAAATCTATCAACATAGATTGAACTATATTTTTGCCAAAATATTATTTTCTGGTTCCAGTCTTTCTTTTTTCGCTCAGAGATAGTCACATTTTAAGTCTTTCTATTAGTTGTGTGTTGAAAACAGACGGAGGCTAATGGGGTCCAAAACCCATTTCTCCTCCCATACCCAGTGCTTTATGATAATCAGCTCCCAACCTTCAGGGAGAATGAAAATAGAATCACAAGCAGAGCTATTGGGATTCAGAGTTTAGTGATATACCCTGTAGCTGCAGCTACAGCCAAAAATATTTCCTTTTTCCTTTCAGTGTCTTTTTTTTTTCTTTCAATAAATATGTACTGAGTACCAACTTTGTGCAGGCACTGAGAAACACATGAACAAGACAAGTGCTCTTCTGGCACTTAAAATTGAGTGGAGGACATCAACTATAGTAAAAGTAACTTCACAGGGTGATCTATGCAGTGAGGAAAATAAACAAGGGTAGTAGGCTACTGACTGAGAAAGAAGCGTGGTGGGGTAGTAGAGGTCACACTTAGGCAGCAGGAGTTACTAGGAAGACAGGAGGCAGAGCTAGTAAGGCCCAGAGGTCTGGGTTCCAGCTCCACACCCACAACTATCTAGCTGTAAAGATTACAGCAACTGACTTGGACTCTTTGGATCTTAGTTTAATCATCCATGAAACAGGAAACTCACCATTCCAACCTGCCTCAAAATTGCTGGGAAAATACAATGAAATGACAGAGGTAAAAAAGTTTTCCAGCATTAAAAGCACTATACAGAAACACAATACAGTTAAGAAGCCACTAGATTAGAGCTTATCTAGTAAGCTTGTTGAGGATAGTGGCTGTATCCCTAATGTCTTAAACATGTTTCTAATAAATGGCCAACCAATATTTGTAATGTGAACATACTGGTGCTACTGTCATGTGACAGACACGCTGCCTAAGGAAGATGTGGCCTACCTTTTACAAATCTCTCATCCCTTTGGGCCTCACCTGGAGCACCAAAAAAAACAAACAAAACAAAACTTCCCCCTCTCCCCCCAAAAAATCTCTCATCCCAGTCACAGGGGTCAACATCCTTGAAAATTGGCTTGCCGGTGACCAGTTAGCTAAATTAAGATAACAGTCCCTTACATGAATATGATTACAGATTGTAATAATACCTCCTATATATATCTAGCTATTATTTCACCAACTAGCCGTAGTCTAGGTCAGTGTCTAAAACAATGAGTATAAACTGAACAGTTACTTTCTTAAGTCAAATACACAAAACTAAACTCAGAAATACCCATTAAAATTACTCAAACCACAAATTAAAGATAAATTAAGATAGATGGTGTTAAAGAAGTCACATTCCTGAATGCCTCTTTTGTCAACAAAATACTCATGGAAAAAAGTGGGAATATGGTCTGTAAACATGAAGACTCGGAAACAGATTAAGAAATAGTATTTTGTGGGAGTGATTATTGGTAGATAACAAAAACTTCTGCGAAAACCATCACATATGAACTAGAACTGAACAAAATCCTGCTTCTCTGAACAAATGATTTTATTCTCCCTATCCCCTCCCGTCTCATTACCTGTATTTCAGAATTTCCATGAGCACATAGTGGCAGCGACTTCAAGTCCAGTAGCCAGTTACATTCCTTACCTAGATAGTACTTACCTAGACTTAAGTAAAAGCCCTAAACAGAGGAAGAAATACAGACACAATCTCTACTCAGTCATGTTTGATACTGGATATGATACAGATAATCTGACACAGATATTTCAGGACCAGAGGGATTTTGAGGTAGCTGTTTCAAGTTGGTCATTTTTTTTTTTGGAGTTGGAGTCTCACTCTGTTGCCCAGGCTGGAGTGCAGTGGCACACTCACGTCAGCCCAGCATCGACCTGCTGGGCTTGGGCGATCCTCCCGTCTCAGCCTTCCAAGTAGCCAGAACTACAGTCACACACTACCATACCTGGCTAATTTTTTTTTATTTATTGTAGAGACGAGGTCTCGCCAAATTGCCTAGACTGGTCTTGAACATGCGGGTTCAGGCAATCCATTCGCCTCAGCCTCCCAAAGTGCTGGGATTACAGGCTGAGCCACCGAACCCAGCAACTTGATCATTTTAATGCGGGAATATTTTGACCCAATCTAAAAGTTCCAATAAACTTTAGCATTTTTTCCCTCTCCAAATAATGAAAATAATGTGTCACCTTGACCACAATCCCAGTTGAGGATAGGACACAGTATTGCTTATTGTGCACCTGGTAATTAAAAAGCAGAAAGGCTGACACTTTGACAGGGTCATTTTGATGTAGTCTAATCATGATCATAGATGTGTAGAAACTGTAGATACAAGCAGCTGCTTTGGAACCACTTGCAAAAATGCTTCTTAGTAAAATAATAAACAACTCAGAGTGAGGCATGCACATAGCTTGGTCCTTTTAAGTACTGGCTAAGGAACCTTTTCAAAGTCTTTCCCCTCTGGCTCTGGATGCCCTTGGAGCCAAGGAGCTGTGGGAAGGCCTGTTCAACCCAGAGTCCTCAAAGGGTTCCAAGTGCTTAGAAACTTGCAAGGAAACTTAATTTAGGACTTTTCTTGGAAGTTAATCTTGAGACCATGTATCAATTTTTCCCCCTAATTTCATAGAAGTAGCTACTGGAAACCTTTTCTTCCAGGAAACCTTGAAAAAAAGTATATGAGAGCATTCTCTAAGCTCACATACATGTCTTTTTGAAAATTTTACTTTCTCTTTTTAAACGTAGTTATTCCATCAAATGAGGATGCATACGTGGTATTGAAACAGCCTACATAAATTTAATACAGGGCCATGGGGTAAAAAACTGTGGAAGAAGCTGGGCTCAATGGCTCAGCCTGTAATCCCGTGACTTGGGAGGCTGAGATGAGTGGATTGCCAGAGCCTATGGGTTCGAGACCCGCCTGGGCAACTTGGCGAGACCTCATCTATACAATAAATCAAAAAACTAGCTGGGTGTGGTAGCACGCACCTGTAGTTCCAGCTACTTGGAAGGTTGAGGTGGAAGGATCGCTGGAGCCCAGCAGGTCGAGGCTGTGGTGGCCAGGAACAGCCACTGCACTCCAGTCTGGACGACAGTGTGAGACGCCAACTCAAAAAAAAAAAAGAGAGAGAAGAATCTTTTTTGTTAAATGTGCCAACTGATTTTCAAATATGTAAATACAAAAGGAAAATACTTTGCTTAGAAATGACATCCCTGGCCGGACTCGGTGGCTCAGCCTATAATACTGCACTTTGGGAGGCCGAGGTGAGTGGATTGCATGAGCCTGAGGGTTCGAGACCGGCCGGGGCAACTTGACGAGACCTCGTCTCTACAATAAATCAAAAACTAGCCGGGTGCGGTAGCACGCACCTGTAGTTCCAGCTACTTGGAAGGCTGAGG
>NW_007067473.1:56337-61872 GCF_000164805.1 Carlito syrichta
CGGGTTCGTGACCCACCTGGGCAACTTGGTGAGACCTCATCTCTACAGTAAATCAAAAATTAGCCGGGCGTGGTAGCGCTCGCCTGTAGTTCCAGCTACTTGGAAGGCTGAGGCGGAAGGATCGCCGTAGCCCAGCAGGTCGAGACTGCAGTGGCTGGGAGCGGCCACTGCACTCCAGTCTGGGTAACAGAGTGAGACTCCAACTCAAAAAAACAAACAAACACACAAACAAAAACTGTGGAAGAGACCAGAGCCCTGCAAAATTTCAGTTATCTCCTAGAAGAAATGATAAAGACTGGGGAAAAACAGTGCAGCTATGGTTAGAAATTAACAGGTCTGTTATTTCTAAATTTGTTTCTACTTCAATGGAGAGTAATTGATTTTCTTCATGTCCTGATCCTTGGACATGAAGCTGATAAACATATTGTTCCTTAAACAATGAGCCTAAGGTCATACAGCTCTCCTTGATGGCATCCTGAAGTTTGATCAGCTGAAATGCACAGGCAGTTATAATCTCTGGGAACCCACCTCGCTGCAAATCTTCTCTCTATGATGGCTTACTGGTCACTGAACTTGCTTTATAGATAGCCTCTCTATTGTAAAAGCTAAAAACGATATTTAAGATGTTTTTCAGGCTCTGCATTCTAATGGACCCTTGAGCCCACCCAGACCCAGGATATACACCAAGAAGCTGATTCCATGGGTCCTGTGATTCCCGCAGAAACTGGCTCTGTATTCGAAGAGTTTTGACGCCCCGTGACTTCATCCCCAACCAATCAGTAGCTCCCATTCCTAGTTCTCCCAACTGCCAAATTACTCCTTAAAATATCTAGCCTAAAATTCTTGGAGAGACAGATTTGAGAAATAGCTCCTGTCCTCACTCAGCTGCTTTGCAATCATTAAACTCCTCTATGGCAACGACTGCTGTCACTGTATTGGCTTTTCTGTGCAGCAGGCAAAAGAATCCGGTCAGGCTGTTACAGTATGCTGCTTAACTGCTTGATTCCACTGTGTAGAAGACAATTCTTTAAAGTGTGTCTTTGCTTATCTAACATTAGCACCAGGTTGTTGTACCTGGTAACCCATTTCTGCAGATGCTTTTACTCTGGTTGGGTATGATGTCAAAGGCCAATGTTCAGAAGTTGCATATAGTTACTTCAAAATATATCATAAATACAAAATAATCTTCTATGGCTAAAAGAAACTCACCTAGAGAAATGTTCTGATTTATTATCCTTGTCTCCCTAATTAAGACAAAACAGGCCGGGCTCAGTGGCTCAGTGTGTAATCTCAGCACTTTGGGAGGCCAAGGTGAGTGGACTGCCTGAGCCCACGGGTTAGAGACCTGCCTGAGCAACTTGGTTCGACTCCATCTCTACAACAAATCAAAAATTAGCCAGGTATGGTAGCGCTCGCCTGTAATTCCAGCTACTTGGAAGGTTGAGGCAGAAGGATAGCCGGAGACCAGTAGTAGAGGCTGCGATGGCTGGGAGCTTGCCACTGCACTCCAGCCTGGGCATCAGGAGTGGAACTCCAACTCAAAAAAAAAAAAAAGACAAAACAACTAAACCTGCTCTTCCCCTCTTTGTCTTAGAAGGACAAGCCATGAAAGAAAAGCCTTTCTGAAGCAGGTTTGTTCTGATGAACTCCCATAAAGGTCTGAGGCTGAGTGATAGCTTGGAGATGGTAAGGTTGACATCAAGTTTTAATCAATTTTGTCCTTCAGCTCTTGCCCAAACAGGAAAGACGGTGACATTCAGGGCTTAACTGAGGTCCATGATTAACATCACAATCACAGTAATTACACCCAGCCAAAGAAAAGCACACCTGGATCCAAGAGAGTACTCACATTGGTCCCAGGGAAGAGGAAGTAAAGGAATAAGGTTAGGACCATTGTTTTCCTTTCTCTTTGATACACAATAAACAAGCTTCCTTTAGTTAAAAAAAAAAAAAAAAAGCTTAGAGTACTTAATGTAGCTGAAATATGCATGTGGGCTAGGAAGAATGTAAATAGAATAAGAATGATTAAAGTTAATCAATACAGGTGGGCTCGGTGGCTCAGCCTGTTATCCCACGCTTTGGGAAGCCAAGGTGAGTGAATTGCCTGAGCCCGCGGGTTCGAGACCCGCCAGGGCAACTTGGCAAGACCGCATCTCTACAATAAATCAAAAATTAGCTGGGCATGGTAGCACACGCCTGTAGTTCCAGCTACTTGGAAGGCTGAGGTGGAAGGATCGCCTGAGCCTAGCAGATCGAGGCTGCAGTGGCCGGGAGCGGCCAATGCACTCCAGTCTGGGCGACAGAGTGAGACTCCAACTCAAAAAAAAAAAAAAAGTTAATCAATACCTTCGGAGGTTTATCCATATCAGAGTGCTTTTGGCAGAAAACCTCTGGAAGGCAGAAAATGTTTGTAGAACCAATACTTGTGCTACATGTTTGGAGATGAAAGCCTAAACTCCAGGGGAAAGATGCTGACCATGCTGAAACTTCCAGCCACTATTATCTCCAGGCACTACTGGAATGTCTGGCAACCACTTAAATTACAAAGGCAGAGCCATAAGTCCACCAAAAACCTGCATCCAGACATCCCTTGCCTACTGTCAATGCCCCTTCTGGCAAAGACAGGTGTCTGATGCTGCTGGTAGGTAATGAAATAGGCTGGCTGTGTTTCAGATTACTTCGTGAATGCATAGGTTGAAGTCATGCTTTCTGCTGAAGTGAAGATGCACAAACCACAGAGCAGAAAGTTCTCCTGGATCCTGAACTCTGCTTGTGACATGTGAGGACCCACATGTTAAACATGATACTTCTTGATCTTCAATATACTTAAGAGAACAGAAATCCAGCAAATAGCAAAGGCCACAGCATAAACTTTATTAAGGTTATTTACTAAATAATTCATATACACGCAACATCACCAAATAGAAATAATGTTGTTTTTTTAAAATTAGCAAGGCTTAAATTATGGTCTTTCAAAAAACACAAAAACTTTTTGGTGACTGTATCTTTAACAAATGGAATGACCAAACTAGTGAAGTCAGATGTATCTCAATCAATTCCAAAACTCAAAACAGCCAACACGTTTTTCTAATTAAAAGCAAACAAAAAGCAAAGTCTCATAATTTAGTAATTACTATGTTTCTTAGTTTCTGTTCTTAAATGTCACAGAACGGTATCTGATAATAGGAAGCAAAGCACCTAGTCTCAACAGTCTTCTTCCAAACTTTAAGGTTACTTTCACAATATCACTATATTTAGTCTCATCTAGCAGATTTCTTCACTTATGTTAGTAGGAATGCCCATCGCTTCGCAGCCTTTTGGTAGGAATGCTCTTAAAACCTTAGTCTTTACTCTTGTTTCATACTAGAACTGTTAGATTAAACCACCTCTGTATTGGCTGGACTGAAACACTAGGTAAGGACTCAGAACAATCTTTTCCAAGAAAACAAGGTAATCTCAATACAAATTTTGGTGGCCAATATGTTACAGTACTTAGCAATATTTTATTTTTGAATGGCAAGTATGTTGAAAATTTATCATTAACAAATGACTTTCATAACAGAAATAGATGATTCTATTACAATATAAAAAATCCATTAACTTGTCCTATGACTATTCCCAATGCTCCCAATGACTTTACATATCAAACCTATGTACAAAGACAAAATTTCTTGTCCTATTTAACCCTGTGTACCAAATGATGTGAGTGCTGAAAATGAGAAACATTTTAAGAAATCTCTTATTAAGAACCTTGGATACCACTTAGCATTAGTGATAAAGGGAAAAAAAGAAAGGAGAAATTTCTCAGAGATTTTTAAAGGAAGAATGAATGTAAAAGAATATTCATTTGGACTGTATAGCCTTTTTAAAATTCTGCATCTTTCAATGCTTCAACATGATGCCAAAAAATAAAGGGAATCAAACATTTATAAGATATATTTATTATTTTTCTGATCAAAGTGCAATAATTTTCAAATCTTCTTAAACAAATAACTATGAAAAAAGTATTCAAGAAAATAAAACACAAGTGGAAAACTTAACCATTAGATTGCTGCTTCTAATTTATCCTAGCCCTATATTTAGTCTAGAAAACAAACAAAAACTTTGAGGTGTTACTAAAATGTTGACTGACTAATTTTAGCATAAACCTAGCCACGTGCATTTCAAAGTTCCACTGCTAGGAATTTTAAGATCAGCTGAATCATGAATAACACTATATAAGAAAGTATAAGGAACACAGCATTAGATGTGATCCTTGCCCCATACCATCATATTACGTCAGAATAAAGCTGACAGTTCTGCCAGGCTCTGAACCCCGAGTGCCTCCAACGCAAACCTTGGAAGCAAAGAATATGCCCTGTCATACAACTTTGTATAAGTTGTAGTAAAACAAAGCCTAAATTTTATTTCTATAGGAAATGGTCAGTTATTTGATAAATACTAAAACAGTTAGGAATCTATTTTATCAGTTTGTTTACCAAACACATTATGTAAGAATTGATACACAAAAAGTTCCTTTGGAATTTGGTCCACAAATTCACTTTAGGTTGGAAATTTAAAACCTGCAGGACAAAGGGGAAGTAGGTATCCCTAAATCCCAACATGGTGTAATCACTAAAGGGATATACACGCATAATAAAAAGTGTTGCTCACAGAAGGCACAAACTATGAAAGAGATATTCTTTTTGAATAAAAACAAAAAACTAGCTTATACCCTTCTTTGTTTTGTGAGCACCATAACTAAGATGAAGTTAACTGGACTCTACTGTCTATTCCTGTAACAAAAAATAAAAAATTTAATTTGTCTTACTATATACTTTCTAGCTATTAATTGAGATGTTGTTATGAAAGATTCAAATTGCCTTCAAAAGGGGTTGTGATAGCAGCTATCAAAGCAATATTCAAGCATGATTTCAAAGATGTTTTCAGGCTTAGAATTAGCCTTCCTGGTCAAAAATCTTCACAACTTCATCAAAAACCTATAAAGAAAAAATATAGTAAGTTTAATAGCAGACATTGTTAAAACACTATATAGCTACATTCTTGTTTGAAATAATCAATTTTATATTAATTTTCAAAATGGATCAATTTTAAAAATCACACTATAACTTATCAGTTCTATCTATTTTTCTTTAGACAATAATATAAATACTATATATAAAACTATGGACATGTTGCATTCAATTTTATTAGTGCTTTTAGGACAAAATATACTTTTTCTCTCTCTCTTTTTTTAATTTTAAAGATGTGGTGTACAATTCAGTGTTAGGTATACAAATGGTCATTGTACAGGTAAAGTTTGGGCCTTACTCTGGACCCCACTTCACCTGGTTTGAGATCAAGTACCCTTATTGATAAAGCGAGCCCCAACTCCACCCCTGGCAGTTTCCCAACTACTGCCAATCCTTTCTTATAGTATTATGATAATTGCTCAGGGTCCACTTATGAGTGAGAACATGCAGTACTCAGTTCTTTGTTTCTGTGATAGGTCACTGAGTATTATAGACTCTAAATTCATCCAAGTTGCTGTGAAGT
>NW_007067473.1:62075-62496 GCF_000164805.1 Carlito syrichta
ATAATTTTGTCCTTCTTTATGGCTGCATAATATTCCATCATGTATATGTATCACATTTTTAAAATTCCATCTACTTTCAATGGGCAGCATGATTGATTCAAAATATACTTCTTGATATGCTACCAATAACTTGATAAAATGTGAACTGAAGTGGCTTATCTTTGAGTTCAGATTCTAAAATACCATGTTTTCTCATATATTGCCTCACTTCTATAGAAAGTGACAATGGATTAAAAAAAGATCCCCTGAATCTTCTTCCTCTGGACCTTTCTTTTTTATCTTATGAATATAAGAGGAAGAAGATTCAAGGAATCAGGGAAAGGAAGATTAGGGGAATTAAAAGACACTAGAAGTATTTGCTGGAAGCTGGGCTCGGTGGCTCAGCCTGTAATCCCACGCCTTCGGGAGGCTGAGGTGAGTG
>NW_007067473.1:62516-99979 GCF_000164805.1 Carlito syrichta
CAAAAAAAAAAAAAAAAGAAGTATTTGCTGGGCCGGGAGTGGTGACTCAAGTTTGTAATCCCTGCACTTTGGGAAGCTGAGGCAAGAGGAATGCCTGAGCTCAGGGGTTTGAGACCAGCCTGGGCAACTTGGTGAGACCTCATCTCTACAATAAATAATAAAAAAAAAAATAAGCCAGGCATGGTAGGGTGCACCTGTAGTTCCCACTACTTAGAAGGCTGAGGCGAAGGATCGCCTGAGCCCAGCAGGTCGAGGCTGCGGTGGCCATGAGCATGCTACTGTCCTCCAACCTAGGCGGCAGAGTGAGACTCCGACTCAAAAGAAAAAAGAAGGAAAATAAATATTTTCTGGACATTGGGTATGCAAACTGCAACTCACGGATCGCTAACTTACAAAAAAAGAGAGGCATGGTAAATCATGGAAACCCTGCACCTCTGGAGCAATTTGTTCTGTGAGGGAATAGAAGAAAGCAGTCTGGGACTCTTGAGCTAGCTGACTTCTGTTCATTTTATAGATTTTAAAAAAATGAACACCATCCAAATCACATTTCTCAAAATACCAATTTTCCAGTGCCTGGGAAGAGGTTTAGAATTAACAGACCACCCACTTCTCATGAAGAGTAAGTCTGAAGTTGTAAAACTCATTTTAGATTCAATTCAAAAAGGAGAAAAACCACCAAGCTCCATAGTTCACACCTATAATCTCAGTTACTTAAAAGGCTGAGGAGGGAGGATCACTTGAGGTCAGGAGCTCAAGACCAGCCTGGGCAACAGAGCAAGAACCTGTCTCTAAGAAAAAAATTTAAAAGTTAGTTGGGCTTGATGGCCCACGCCTGTAGTCTCAGCTAATTCAGGAGACTGAAGTGGGAGGATTGTTTGAGCCCAGAAAGCTACAGTGAGCCATGAGCCATGATTGTGCCACTGTACTCCAGCCTGGGCAACAGAGCAAGACCCTGTCTCTTAATAAATAAACAAACAAATAAATAACAAGGAGATCATTTTGAAGTCTTTGGGATTAAAATATACATATAAAGGAGAAAAAGTCATATTTTTATTTAGTCCCCACCATTTTGAAAAACAAACTAATCTATAATAGTATGTATTTTCTCCTGCCTACCCCCACAAAATAATCACATTTTCACTTGACTCTTTTTTAAAAAGACAGACTAGGAACACTCACTTCATCAACAGATTTAGAAGCATCTATTTTCTTGACTTTTCCCATTTCTTCATATAAGTCAATAATGGGCTTTGTTGACTGAAGATAGGTCTGAATTCTGAAAAAGAAACAAATATTGTGGGGTTGCAGGTATCCATCTTTTCTTTCACATGTTATAAAACAGCTTAGAGGGCAACACTGGATCTGCCCCAACTGACACACCTACCATCTCCTTAACCAGCCATTTTACATGTTTAAGTATAATATTTTCTTTTTCTGGACCAAAATGGGGCAGGACTAGGACTGAGGTGGTCCTATGGAAAAACTGCAAGTTACCTCTTTTCCAAGCTCTCTCTGTTGTCATCACTTCTACCACTACTCTTTCCCCTCTCAAGACATCGTTCGATACAGATCTAAAAAGAGATACAAATGAAGTTATTTTAAAAATAGAAAGATATGCATTTGCCATTCTTTTTAACCTGAAAATTTTAAAAAACCCTTGCATGAAATCCAATGTGTCTAATTCATTAATCAACATGCAAAGTCCTTTTAAACATGTGGTTCAATTTACACAAACTAGGTTAAATAAGTACAGAGCATAATAAAATTCATTCATGACTCAATTTTTCCTGTTTTGTTTTTTTTTTTTTTCCAAACCGCAATAAAAAGAAGATCTGTATGTGTATGGTTCCATCTCGGATATATTATTAACTTATTAGGTATGAATTACATGCCTCAAACTTTGTTCCATTTTTGCTTACTTTTCAATAAGTCCATAAATATCTAAATATTTAAGAGTCAACATATTTGCGTTTGAATAAAGCATCCCTTGTTAACCGTGAGTAAACATTCCTTAGTTATAAAGCTGTGGTAACATTCTAAAGTTAACTTTGAAGAATAAGTGAAAACACATTTTTGGGGGTTGGAAGAAGAGAGTTACATTTTACAACAACTCAAAGGCTGCAGCAAGTCTCTCCACCAGAAGTACATTTACAATTCTACCTAAGAATAGCCAACTTCCTTCAAGGCACTACTTCAGATTCTTAGTCTTTCAGGGTGTTGGCATTAATTTAATGACATTTATATCACAGCAGCTGTCAAACAGAGTCAGGCCTTTTAATTAAATGATTCTGAGACATTTATTTATTCAAAGGTATGTCTGGGTTTGTTATTACAAGTGCCAAAAGAAAAAGAATATTTTCCTGCTCTTTTCAAGATCACTTTACTCTTAAGAGTGAAATCCTATGTTTCTTTAAAATAGAAAGTTTTCCCAACTCCCCAAAAATGTGTTTCTTTTCCAATAAGCAACACCCTAAGGCAAGGTACTCTGATAATATAGCCTACCTAATAAAGTAGTTCAGCTTTATTACCTAATATTATTGTACACATCAATTCTTCTTCTTTTCATTTTTTTTTTGAGTTGGAGTCTCACTCTGTCGCCCAGACTGGAGTGCAGTGGCCGCTCCTGGCCACCGCAGACTTGATCTGCCGTGCTCCAGCGATCCTTCCGCCTCAGCTTTCTGAGAAGCTGGAATTACAGGCGCGCGCTACCACGCCTGGCTGATTTTTGATTTATTGTAGAGATGAAGTCTCGCCAAGTTTCCCAGGCGGGTCTCGAACCTGCGGGCTCAGGCAATCTACTCACCTCAGCCTCCCAAGGCGTGGGATTACAGGCTGAGCCACTGAGCCTGGCAATTCTTCTTTTTTTAAAATTGATTCTTGTTATTTTGAAAATAAACTTTAGGTCTACAAGGCTGATGCCAAAAAGATTTTAATATTCCAACAGCAAGACAGGGCTGTTCTGACAATCCAATTGACCAATTAAAAAAAAAAAATACAGCCAGGCCTGATGGTTTATACCCGTAAACCCAGCACTTTGGGAGGCCAAGATGAGAGGACTGCCTGAGCTCAGGAGCTTGAGACCAGCTGGGCAACATGGTGAGACAATGTCTCTACAATAAATCAAAAAATTAGTTGAATGTGGTGGTGCCTGTGCCTGGGATTCCAGCTACTTGGAAGGTTGAGGCAGAAGGATCACCTGAGCTCAGCAGGTTGAGGCTGCAGTGGCCTTCAGCATGCCACTGCACTCCAGCCTGAGTGACAGAGTGAGACTCCCATTCAAAAATAAAATAAAATAAAATAATAAATAAAATTTAAATATAAGCAAAATATCACTTTTTTCCCTCTAATAGTTGACCCAAGTTGCTTAAAGCCCATGTGGACAGATGAAGATTTTTCTTTACCTCATTATTACAATCAAAAAACAGAACAAAAGATACATCTGCCTTCCCATCCATGGTCTTGTTCCAACCTTGAAGGTTGTCTTGATTTCTTGGAAACCCATCAATCAAGAATTTATTCTTCTGAGCATTGGCAGTCATTGTCTGATCTATTTCCTAAAGGAAAAAAAGATTTAGGATCAACACTACATTAACAAAATGCAATTTCTCAAGCAGACTAGTAGATATATTGGGGTTTGCTTTATTATTATTTTTTAAACCATAAGTAAAGAGTGGAGAGTGGCATAGAAAAAAAAGACTAGAAGGAAATGAATCCATGCAATAATATTAACATGGGTTCCTCAAGCTGGTGGAGTTAAGGGTATGTGCTCCCCACCTCCTCATTATATTCACACACACACATTTTTTCTGTAGTTTCCAAATTTTCTATAGTAAGCATATATTATTTTCACATATACATTCACAAAGTTACAAATAAACAGTAAGAGCAGAAAAAAGAAGAAAATAGCCATTAACCATATTTTTTCTTCAGCAACTGGATACCTTGTCTTATTTTCCCTTTGCCTTTCTCAAGTCATTTTGCTGTGGTAGAAAGTAAATTATTTCTACAAGTTCTCAATTCTTTTGTGATTCAAGTCCAACAGCACAATTTGTATTTGGACAAATACAAAAAGAAAGTATTAATTATTAGTGTAGGATTCAATACTTTTTTAAAAACTGAAGCTAATTAAACCTAAATGCCACTGGCTGCACCAAAACACAGAGAGCAAAACAAACAATACAACCAGAAAGATGGCAAGAACAACCCATTTTACCATCTTCTTCCTAAGCCTAAATGTAGGTAGAATGTGAAAATATATGGATGGGAAATGCAGATCTCTCATCTCTAAATCCTTTCACTTCCAATCACCACAGGATAAGCACAGATGCAAGACTTTGACAAACCTTAGAGGAGCCTCTATTCCAAAGCAAACTGACATTTAGTACCCACCATGTTCAACTTAGTTCCTCAAGAAAAATGGCTGTTAGGGCCTGTGATTCCTTTATCTGAGAAGTGGCTTTATCCCAGCATCTAGTTGCTTCTTCAATATTCATAAAACTTCCATAAAACACTTTTGGGCCTCTGTTATAGCATTTCTACCCCAAGTATGGTAGTGGAAGATATCTAAAGAAAGCATATCAATGTTATACTTACTCAGCAAACATTTATTCAAAGTCTACTATAAGGAAACCTGATGAGCAGGGTCATGGCTCTTGTCTCCAGGGAACTGACAGTTGAGTGTGTGACAAATACATAGGCATAGATGTGCTAAGCTCGGTAACGAGGTATGCAAGGGATGCTTTGATAAAACAAAGTACACACAAACTGCCAAGGAAACTGCCAGAGAAAGCTTTACCAAAGAGGTGGCAGTGGAACTGAATCCTAAGTAACAAAACAACAGGCAGGTAGAATCAGTGTCCTCCAGATGGTAGACACTGGATGTATAAAGGCTCAGAAATGAGAAAGCAATCAGCTTTGATAAATCTGAAGTAAACTAGCACAAATGAATCTTAGGATATGTGTAGAGAGTGGTGGGAAATATGACTAGAAAGCAAGCAAGGGGTAAGATTAAGATAAAACGTTTTACGTCACAGTAAGGATTTGAGTTTTATTCTGGAAGCAATACAGGATCATTTAAGAATTTTAAGCAGTAGAAAAACAGGCTCATGTTGTCTTTTAGAAAAAAATCACTGACTGCATCAAGTACAATGAATTAGAAGGAGATAAAGATGAATTAAAGGCAAAAAGACTAACTAGGAGGCTCTAGTGATTCAGGTAAGAAAAAAGAGGATATAAATTAAAGAGATAATGGTGATAGAGAAAAGAAGAGGATTAAAATAAAGATAATTGGAAAGATGTGCTCACTGAATGGATTTGGGAAAGTGAGGAAGAGGCAGAGAATACAGAATGGCTCCCAGATTTCTGCCTTGAGCAGCTGGGTAGATGGTAGAACCATTAACCAAGACAGTAAACAAAGGAGGATCACATTTTAGATGATTTTGAGATACTTGTGAGACATTCGGATAGACTCCTAGTAGCTAGTTAAAACTACAGCTCTGGAATTCAGAACAAAGGCTTGTTCTAGGGCTATGGACTTTAGCATCATTAGCATCGTGAAAGCTTTGGGCATGACTAAAACCATTCAGCAAGAAATTCATAAAATGAGAGCTAAAGAGAACCAAGTATAAAAACCTGAGAAGCATCATGGTTTAGGAAACCTGCAAAAGAAGAAAAGCTATTAAAGAAGACTGAGAAATAGCAGTCACTGAATTAGGAAGAGAATCAACAGAAATGGTACCAATTTGGGAATGGCAATAAGGAGTTAAAAAAGAAAAAAAAAGAAATGATATTACAAAGAACAAATGAAGAATGTGTTTTACACAGTTATTAGAGTTAAATGCTACAAGAAAAAGAATGACTCAAAGTATTACCCAGAATTGATAGAGAAGATCATTGAGAACAAGCAAAAGAAGCTGTGATGGAGATGAAAACAGAATCTGAAAGCAAAGGCTTGAAAAGCAGAAACGGAAAAAGTAAAATGAATGTAAATACTCTTTCATAATACTTAGTTATAAAGCAGAGGAAGGACACTAGATCAAGCAAAATGGGAGAGAAGATAGATTTACTGTGGAATGGAAGTAGCTTATTCCAATCTCTGGGACAAGTGGTGAAAAAGTGTATATGACTCATTCTTCCTCCTCTAGTGTCTTTAGTTCCGCCCAGAGGCTTATATTAGGTTAATGCATAAGTTCATGGCATTTGTTTTTGACATGGTAACAGTGCAATATTGGGAGTTTATCATTTGTCATTTGGAGTGAAAATGTTATGTTTGGGAATATGCCTTGCATTTTGCAGATATGAAGAAAGTGAGTGCGATTTGTGGGCTAAGGAAAGATGGAGTGTCAAATGGGGAAAAAATGAATACTTCAGATATATTCTGTTTGAGTTCAACAGAGGAGTAAAGGCAGCAGGGGGGCTCAGGACATTTGTGCTGTGTATGGGGAGAACGCCTTTGGGGAAAGCACAGCAAGAAAATGCCTTTGTTGTTTTAAGGAGGGCCACTTTGATCTGAATGATTCTCCACATTCAGGAAGACCATCGGGCTTTAATCCACAATGATCCACATCAGTCAACACGAGAACTGGCAAATGTTATGTGACCAGTCAACCACTGAGTGATATTTGCATTCCATGGGCAAGCCAAAAAAGAAAAAAATAACGCTATAAACTTATGCATCAATCCAATATGTCTCTTTTCCATCAGGCTTCACTTATTTCTTACTGTTTTCAATATTGCATTTTTCTTCTCCTTCATTATGTCTTATATGTGAAAATGCCTGTTAATGACTATAGTCATAGGAGTCTATGGTAAAGAGTTACCTAGTAAATACAAGGTGTCTGTTTTTCAGATGCAACATATTTTAGTTTGATAGCTATTAAGTCTTTGCATTTCACACTGAAGACATCAAGCAAAAGCAGACATCAAGACTGAAAGTCTATTAACAAGCAGGACATGGGTTAAAAAGGAAAGAAGAAACAACGGTTTACAAAAATATAGAAAAGAAGAGAAAAAAGAGAAGGGAAGAGAGGAGAAAAGAAGAAGTAACAAAAATGGAAGAAAGAATCACTGTCTGAATGTTGGGAAGAAAGGGTAAAGTGCACATATATTGAACAATAGCTGATCCTAAACCAAGGCAGAAAATCCTTGTTACTAGCCAGTTTCTTCCCAGGTGAAAGTAGTTTCCAGGTCCGCCATTCTTTTTTTTTTTTTGAGTTGGAGTTTCATTCCGTCACCCAGACTGGAGTGCAGTGGCTGCTCCCAGCCACCACAGCCTCGACCCACTGGGCTCTGGAGATCCTTCCACCTCAGCCTTCCGAGTAGCCGGAATTACAGGCGCGCGCTACCACGCCCAGCTGATTTTTGATTTATTGTAGAGATGAGGTCTCGCTGCCCAGGCGGGTCTCGAACCCGCGGGCTCAGGCAATCCACTCACCTCAGTCTCCCAAAGGCGCGGGATTACAGGCTGAGCCACTGAGCCTGGCCAGGTCTGCCATTCTTAAACAACCATGCCACCTTCCATAAGCAAGAAATTTCAATACTCTGATTTTTTCACTAGTCATATAAAAGGTGGATTTAATGTCTTGTTTCCTTGCTAATTTGAATTGGTTGGCACTCACACTCCTTACCCTCTTTAATAAACTGATGGTTATCTCAACTGGAACGATCTTTCCTTCTGTAATACACTTTTCAATGAGTTCACCATACTGTGAATCTGGGTTCTTCCTTTCATCACGAAGAAGTTCTCCAGCAGAAAGGTGTGTGTAGCCATATTTCTGAAAGAAACAACATATAGGAAAAAAATCAAAATTCATTCAGCCCAGTGGTAGGACTATACATTTTATTCCTTTGTGTTAATTTCTATATTCTAATTTTCTACAATAAATAATGTTTTGTGGTCGAGCTCGGTGGCTCAGCCTGTAATCTCAGCGCTTTGGGAGGCCAAGGTGAGTGGACTGCCTGAGCCTGCGGGTTCGAGACCCGCCTGGGCAACTTGACAATATCTCATCTCTACAATAAATCAAAAAATAGCCGGGCGTGGCAGCGCACGCCTGTAGTTCCAGCTACTTGGAAGGCTGAGGCGGAAGGATTGCCAGAGCCCAGCAGGTCGAGGCTGCAGTGGCCAGGAGCTGCCACTGAACTCCAGTCTGGGTGACAGTGAAACTCCAACTCAAAAAAATTAATTAATTAATTAATTAAAATAATGTTTTGCTTGCATATTAATAATAAAATTTAAGAGATTGCATATAATCCAGTTTGCCTAATAAATATTCTTAGCTCTTCATAGCTATAATGTTCATACATCATGATATCATCCCCAAATCATCTAACTATTGAAGGCATTAACATCTTTATTATATTCCTTCATAAACACGATCAAAATTCAAATGTTATTAATACTGTTCCAAAAAATTAACAAAAATCTATATAATTCGAGGTGATGACTGGGTACAGCAGCTCACACCTGTCATCCCAGCACTTTGGGGAGCCGAGGTGGGAGGACTGCTTGAACCCAGGAGGTTGAGGCTGCAGCGAGCCCTGATTGTGCCACTGCACTCCAGCCTGGGTGACAGAGTGAGACCCTGACTCAAAATAATAACAACAACAACAACAATAATAATAATAATAATATAAAGGCAACAAAACAAAACAAAACCCCCAAAGACTTACCACTGATGTCTATATCTGCTTCTATAAAATGTCTACTTTTTTAAACTCAATGTATGTTTAAATTGAATTCATCACTATTTACACAAAATCCACCCTTCCCTTTCTCAGTAAACAGTAGAAGTCCAGCCGGGCTCGGTGGCTCAGCCTGTAATCCCGCGCCTTTGGGAGGCTGAGGTGAGTGGATTGCCTGAGCCCGCAAGTTCGAGACCCGCCCGGGCAGCGAGACCTCATCTCTACAATAAATAAAAAAATCAGCCGGGCATGGTAGCGCATGCCTGTAATTCCGGCTACTTAGAAGGTTGAGACGGAAGGATCGCCGGAGCCCAGCAGGTCGAGGCTGCGGTGGCCGGGAGCGGCCACTGCACTCCAGTCTGGGCGACAGAGTGAGACTTCAACTCAAAAAAAAACAAAAAAAAACAAAAGTAGAAGTCCTACTTCCTCCATGACATCAGCTTTCCTGACCACTCTGATACTGGTATAATCAAATAATATCTTAATTACTGTCAGGGTGGCTGAACGAAGCATATTTGTATACCTAACCCTTAACTGTACCCCACAATATCATAATAAAAAATATTGATTTTAAAAAAAAGCATTACTATCTCTCTACCTAGACCAGTATCTTCATTACTACTGCCCAAAGTCTATTTCCTACCACTCTACTTGCAATGAGAAGTCTCATCTGTAAGATGGGAATAAAAATACCTATTTTATAAATTTGTGGTTATGATTAAATGAGATAATGTATTAAAATGCCTATCATAATGCCTACCACAAAATCTGACACATAGTAGGAATAATAACTACCAATTGTCTCCTTTCCAACATGAAGACACTTATTTATAATATATGTGTGTGTGTACATTCACTTTAATGGTGTTGATAGAAAAACCAATGGGGCTTAAGTGAGATAGTATATATGAATATCCTATGAGAAAGGTCAATAGTATAGTATATATATATGACTATAATGATAATTATTATTAAAGACTTACAAATGATATATTAGGTTGGGCTATAGAGTAATACTTAACCTAAGTCATCTAAGACACTATGGTATTGTACTGCCATTTCCCCTTTGGTGGAATGAGAAAACAAGACATATCTGAGAAATTATTCTGAATACTGAAAACCTTCTTCTTCCACATGAACTTACAAGTCCCATTTTATTTAAAAAAACTTTACAATCCATTTCAAAAATGTTTTTACTCTCACATATTAGAAAAATCAGAACTATATTCATTACTCAGTTACAAGAACCACCTCATCCCAAATCCTTCACTCAACAGATTTTTTTTATCTTATCTAAGTATACAATAAATATTTAGCCGGCCTCAGTGGCTCAGCCTGTAATCCCGCGCCTTTGGGAGGCTGAGGTGAGTGGATTACCTGAGCCCACAGGCTTGAGATCTGCCTGGGCAACTTGGCGAGACTTCATCTCTACAATAAATCAAAAATTAGCTGGGTGTGGTAGCGCGCGCCTGTAGCTCCAGCTACTTGGAAGGCTGAGGCAGAAGAATCGCCGGAGCCCAGCAGGTCAAGGCTGCAGTGGCCAGGAGCGGCCACTGCACTCCAGTCTGGGCGACAGAGTGAGACTCCATCTCGAAAAAAAAAAAAACTTGATAACTTTAATTTCAACATTAAGATTTGAGGCAGCCTGCACTCCTAATCCCTTTTAATAAAAAATTATTTCATTTTCACATTTTACAAAAATGAACTCTTTCTCTTTTTTTTTTGAATTGGAGTCTCACTCTGTCGTCTAGACCACTGCAGCCTTGACCTGCTGGGCTCAGGTGATCCTTCTGTCTCAGCTTTCCAGATAGCTGTAACTACAGGCATGTACCATCATGCCCAGTTAATTCTTCTTGATTTATTGTAGAGATGAGGTCTCACCAAGTTGCCCAGGCTGGTCTCGAACCCGCAGACTCAGGTAATCATCTCACTTCAGCCTCCCAAAGTGCTGGACTTATAGGCCTGAGCCGCCATACCCAGCCTAAAAACTAACTCTTTCAATTACCCAGGCTATAGTGAGTTTTTTTGGGTTGAAGAAACCACATATTCTTCACTCTTCTATTTCCCAAAGTTGTTGGTTAAGCTTATTCTTGCTTACCAAATGGTAAGCTAACAGTAAGGTAGTCAGTAAAGGAAAATAAAACTCTAAATAGTTTATTTGCTGACTAAAATTGGGCATAAACTTTGATGATAATAAACAAAAACCACAGTATTAATATCATCCATGTCTTTCTCTTAGTCATATAGGCCCTTCCATAGAAGAAATGATCAAAGTGTAATTATTGTATAAGCTTTAAAAAAAAACTCTCATCATTTATAGAAAATAGAAAGAAAACACAATTGTTTAATTATTTAAATGTTATTTTAAAATTATTTCCATGCCATTTATAAATGCCTCTTTGATTTATAAATGTGTATATGTAAATTTTGATCACTGAATATATGTAAACTTCTGAAAGTTGGGTACAGAAAAGACTTTATAAAAAATGAAGTGTGAGCTACTTTCCAACTTACTCTGTACAATTTTCAAAAAGCATTTTGCAACTACTGTCCACAAATTTTATAGCAGCTTCATTTCCTACTGTTTACTTTGGCCCCTACTTGGAACTCTCTGCTTGCTGGATGCTCTACTCCAGTCTAGCTATTATAGCATATGGTAATACTGAATAATGCAGAGATAAACAGTACTAAACAATGGTCTATACTCAGTGAAACACCAACAATACATATCACTCTATAATGCTCTGCTATATGAACAACATAGACATGTATAAGCCCAGCTAGTAATTTAGAAATCAGTACATACAGCACTCAAATTTGCAACCTTTATATTGCATTAATGTGGGTTTTAGCATTATATATCACTTTTTTAAGAGAAACTAATTGTAAATTGTAGATATACATGAATAATACTTTTAAAAAACAATTATACAGTTTGCCAAAAAAAGAAAACAGCCTTACCTGCAAAGTCCATAGAAACAAGGAATTTAAATAAATATAGCCATGTCAAACCTATACATGTGTCTTTTGTTTTCTCATTCATATTCCATTTTCTGAAATCCTCACTTACCAATTAATTTTTTATACTACATTTTTCTTAAGGGATTTGTTGAAGTTTTTCTCGTACCACAGAGTTTCAGCAACAACCAAAAAGCAACTATCATTTACATACTAGTTATTGTAGTATTTTAATAATAGCTAGACTTTAAAGAACATATTTTCAAAGCATTCTGCTTTCACTAAGTAGTCATTGCAGTCCACATTGAGGAAAGCAAGAATGGATATTTTCCAGCCTTAACCAAAACCTTTTCACATTCTCTGAAATTTCCTAGCAATTAAAACCTAGTGGGTCACTAACAACAGTCTTAAGAACAACATTCAAAACCACAGCAGTTTATAAATACTATGAACTACAATAACTACGCTTACAAGCTACTATTCAAGTAAAAATAGTAATTTTCTAGTGACTCATTTAGAGTAACTGTCTAAGTGTTTTACTTTCATTTTCTACTTTAAGAAGTTGAAAAACAGCTCAATATCCTTTTATGGATCATACACAAAGATCTGGAGAGAGAAAAAAGCACCATGTTCTCAACAAGTACAAATGGTACTCCATGTTACTAGTATAAGTAGGCAAATGTTGACAATTTTATGGCATCTAATCTCAAACCATTTTGTTCAATTTCTCTCACTTTTTAGTGACTGTCTTTCCCTCCCAAATTTAAAAAACAATCAAATACCAAAAAAAGCACAGTTTTCAGAGTACAAATGGTAAGTCCTTGAAGGTAGGAAGAGATTCAAATGTCAGGCACTTCCTCTTGTTAATGTGGCAATTATAAAGTACCATTGGACTGCTATTGAGCCTCTCTTGCATTAAATAGAGGAAACAAAGCAGACATATTAGATACATATATATATATATATATATATATATATTTTTTTTTTTTTTTTTTTTTTTTTTTTTTTGAGTTAGAGGCTCACTGTGTCGCCCAGGCTGGAGCGCAATTGCACACTCATGGCCACCACAGCCTAGACCTACTGGGTTCAGGTGATCCTTTTGCCCCAGCCTTCCAAGTAGCTGGAACTACAGGAGTGCACTACCACGCCCGGCTAATTTTTTTATTTATTGTAGAGATGAGGTCTCACCAAGTTTCCCAGGCTGGTCTCGAACCCCTGAACTCAGGCAATCCTCTCGCCTTGGCTTCCCAAAGTGGTAGGATTACAAGCTTGAGCCACTGCATCTGGTCAACAAATATACATACACACACACACACACACACACACACACACACACTTTTTTTTTTTGAGTTGGAGTCTCATTCTTGTTGCCCAGGCTGGAGTGTAGTAGCATGCTCACAGCCACCAGTCTCGCCCTGCTAGGCTCAGGTAATCCTTCAGCCTCAGCCTTCCTAGTAGCTGGAACCACTGACGCACGCCACCATGCCCAGCTAGTTTAGTGTGTGTTTGATTTACTGTAGAGACGAACTCTTACCAAGTTGCCCAGGGTAGTCTTGAATCCCCAGGCTCAGACAAACCTCTTGTCTGCCTCCCAAAGTGCTGAGATTACAGGCTGAGCCACTGTGCCTGGCCCAAATACATTTTTAAAACAACTGAAGTTAGTTAAAACTATTGAATGTCCTTTAAATGCACATCTATGAAGCATTTTTTTTTTGAGTTGGAGTCTCACTCTGTCGCCCAGGCTGGAGTACAGTGGTATGCTCACGGCCACCACAGCCTTGGCCTGCTGGGCTCAGGCAATCCTTCCACCTCAGCCTTCCAAGTAGCTGGGACTACAGACGCATGCCACCATATCCAGCTAATTTTTTGATGTATCGTAAAGATGAGGTCTTGCCAAGCTGCCCAGGCTGGTCTTGAACTCCTGGGCTCAGACAATCTTGCCTCTATCTCCCAAAGTGTTGGGATTACAGGTATAAGCCACCACCCGCCCAGTCTCTGAAGCATTTATGACTAATGCATTCTCCATAAATCAGTCTTAATGTTTAAATGCTGGTTAGGTACTGTCAACAATCCACCTTCAGCAGAACACCCAGAAATGTGGCAGGTACTATACAGAATCATCCAGACTCACCAGTCAGGTTCCTGTTGCAAACAGTAGCTTTAGGACCTACAACATTTCAGGAACAGTTTATGTATGGCTATCATCTGTTTCAAAGACATGTCTTTTCTTTTTTTGGTTGCTAAAAACTTGTTTAAAACAATAGTCGCTCAATGAAATCCCCCTCTTCCCTTATGAAATCACCATTTTTGTCGTTGCCTGTAGCTGGAGTAATAACTGTCATAAAGCTATTTGGAATGGAGTGCAAATGTCCATTTGAATGCTTGTTTTGGTTGTCTCCCATTTTCCTTTTTCTTTCAGATTTTTAAAAGTGTTGGCTCTGACAGACTGTCCAAGGGCAAGAAAGTCGGAGGCTGATCAGCTTCTCTCTCTCAGGTATGTTTTGCTCACCCAGAAGTTCACTTAGCAGAAATTCCACCTCAGCCAGGCTCATCTCTGACTGTGATTCCATTCCTTGGGGGCTCTAATAGCAGGTCCCCTCCTTTGTCTCCATCAGGCTTTTCTTGCCGATGGCTGGGTTCCAGTGACAAATCTCAAGTTATGACAGGTTTAACGCCATTTAGCTTTCTCAGCTTTTTCCAATCTGTGGGTTATTAGCCAGATAAAGGTCAGCTATGATCTTCCCAGTGTTCTTGCCACCCAGGGTAATGGAAACCATGAACAGAGTATAATTGAGCTTAAACCTCTTCCAAGAGGAGGCCAAAGACATTTCTATTAGAAGTCTTCCCAATTCCAGGGGTCCCTGACTTACAATTTAGGATTTTTTGACTTTATAATGGTGTGAAAGTATACACATCAGTACACTCCTCATTTATGATAGGTTTACCTACAGTTTAACTCATTGTAAGTTGAAAATACTGTAAGTCGAAGAACATCTGTAATTTATTTTTTATTTTTTATTTTTTTTTGAGTTGGAGTCTCACTTGGTCGCCCAGTCTGGAGTGCAGTGGCCGCTCCCGGCCACCGCAGCCTCGACCTGCTAGGCTCCGGCGATCCTTCCGCCTCAGCCTTCCGAATAGCCGGAATTACAGGCATGCGCTACCACGCCCAGCTGATTTTTTGATTTATTGTAGAGATGAGGTCTCGCTGCCCAGGTGGGTCTCGAACCCGCAGGCTCAGGCAATTCACTCACCTCAGCCTCCCAAAGGCGTGGGATTACAGGCTGAGCCACTGAGCCCGGCTAACATCTGTAATTTAAATAAGAAGTCTGATAAAGACCTTCCAGGAAAAATACATGCCAGCTCTGGAGAACTTACTTTCCTTCAACTGTAAAGACACAATACCCAGATACTGATTGGCCAACTTTTTACAGTTCCTTCCAGTTCTACCCATTGAGGGTTGGAAAAAAGTTCTTTCCCCCCCAGTATCATCATTAAAGAAAGCTTATCATTAAAAAAACAACCAGTGGGAGAAAGCTAAATTACATTGCTAGTGGTTTCCAATCTCATTTTTAGTCTACTCTTGTATTTCTGAACGTGTGCACTGTATTTGACCATGTATATTTCACTGCAAATCCACATATTAACTATAAAGTATGAAGTAAGAAAGCCAAATCTTTTCTTAAGCAAGAGGTTTTACAGACAGACTCCAAATTAACATGAAGCATGTTTCTTCTAATTAAACAGTGATATTTTAAAAGCTTACATTCTGCAAAGGAGAACAAGGAGGGAAATAATCCACTGAACTGCAGACAATTACAGCACCATTTCATTTTCTACAATGTTTTTGCTCTTGTGATCTGAGAGACCAAAATAGATACCTCTTTATCAACTAAGATAGACCCCAAGATTAAGAACATAAAAGTTGCCTGTGGGTTGGGGGTTCAGGGTCCAGCTGGCAAGGCAAACTTCTAAATCCCTACTACTACAAGAAAAACCCTTGCAAATTATCAGACCCCTCCTAACTCTGATTTACAACCCAGGCTGCTATAACTCTGACTGGATAGAGGACCCACCTTACATTCTTTTTTGATAAGTGATTGCAGACCTTAAACCGGTTTCGGCCAGCTGATAGTGGCTGCATAAAACACTGGCTTCTTGCCCCATACTTCACCTTTTGACTTAACAAGCCAAATTCTCCCTTATTTTAATGCTAAAACACTGCCCCAAAGTGAACATGGGATATATGTAACATATGTTTACCCACTGAGCATGTGCTCGGCTCCCCTCATAAATATGTATAGCTTGCCCCCCCAACCTGCTAAATATGTATAACTCTTGTGTAATACAGGCCCGTGAGGCAAAAAAATCCAATATGCCCTTCACTTCCTCTAAAATAGAGCACCTTTGTTCCATGCCAGAGACTCTTCTCAGTTTGCAAACTGGTATCATCAACAAAGTTCTCTTTTCTACTATTTAGCCATCCTGGTGTTGTTTTGGATGACACTATTCATGTAAGAAATAATTCAGAGCCGTGCTCGGTGGCTCAGCCTGTAATCCCACGCCTTTGGAAGGCTGAGGTGAGTGGATTGCCTGAGCCCGCAGGTTCGAGACCCGCCTGGGCAGGCGAGACCTCATCTCTACAATAAATCAAAAGAAATTAGCCGGGTGTGGTAGCGTGCGCCTGTAGTTCCAACTACTTGGAAGACTGAGGTGGAAGGATTGCCAGAGCCCAGCAGGTTGAGGCTGTGGTGGCCGGGAGCGGCCACTGCACTCCAGTCTGGGCGACAGTGAGACTCCAACTCAAAAAAAAAAAAAAAAAAAAAAGAAATAATTCAGGCAACACTTTGAACTTATTTTAAATCTATAAATATTTATTGAGTATCTACAAAGTGCCAAACAATGTGCTGATTCAGAGGAAGTAAACGGGTTATAGTCACAAAGGATGCTATAGGGTCTTGCATATATAAAGTGACTTGAACCTCACTACTAATTAATAAAGGCAATTCTTCATATTTGCATTCAGTCTTTGTCAGCACTGTCTCCTTGGGAAAAAGTTGATTTTTGAGAAGCAACGGCAAGAAAGCAGAATGATATATAAAACTTAAAGAAATGGTGAGTTAGAAGCCGCTGAACAGACTGTTTCCTTATCTGTGTAAGGCCTGGACATCCCTCTAACATTTTGCAGAAGGCTTCTCAGATAATTATGGATTACGATATCTTATTTACATACCAAATGGCCCTTATAGCAACTGTAAATTGGAATTTTCACACTCCAATTTTATTCTGCAGTTGGTCAATATCAGAATTTTTATTTCTTTTAATTTATCTTGGCTGGTTTGAAATCAATTTGCATTCCCTACATTAGAAGGGGATGGAAAATGCTCAAAGATGAAGACCAGGTCCAAAAACCTGCAGGGATTCCAGAAGTTCGAAGAAATAATTTTAAAGCTTCCAGCAATAATGGATAAGCACAGAGGTCTTGCTACTCAGGAAACAATAATCTGGTCTTAATTAAATGATCAATTCTTATTGTCACTGCAGAGCCTACAAGGTACATACTCATTTCTGGGCAGAAGCCATATATACCTTAAGAAGTCTCTCATATAATCACTACAACCCAAATATTGTTGCAGATGGTCTAAAAACCTAGAATTCAGTTAATTCCGCTCCTGTGAGAATACCTGGTGAAGGGCAGCAGACAGCAATGGTGACACAGGTCTTTGTATATTTCAAATCGCTCAGATGGAGCCCTGGCCTCTCCTATTGCTCCTTATAAAAGAAAGGCTCCTTAACAATCACTAAGCAGGCCATATATACTTTTTCTTATTTTTAAAAGGTAACTAATATTAAAATGAGAATATCATTTACCCAAAGAATTTTAAAAGCAAGAAAGCCAACCTAAGAGATGCAGTTGCTTGAGAAAGCAATTTGTAAAGAGGCTCATCATAAAATAACTACATTTTAATAGCTCAGGTGCTCTTTAAGAACTAGAATTTATTTGAATTTAAGGAACAACACAGGCCAAGCATGATGGCTCACACCTGTATTGCTGGCACTTTGGGAGCCTGAAGTGCGAAGACTGCTTGACCCCAGGAGTTGAAGACCAGCTCAGTGAGACCTTGTCTCTACAGAAAAATAAAAAACCAGCTGGGCACAGTGGCTCACACCTATATATAATCCCAGCACTTAGGGAGGCTGAAGTGAGAGGATTGCCTGAGTTCAGGAGTTTGAGACCAGTCTGGGCAACATGGTGAGACCTTATCTCTACAATAAATCAAATAATTACTGGGTGGCGCACGCCTGTCATTTCAGCGACTTGGAAGACTGAGGCAGAAGGAACACCTGAGCCCAGCTGGTCGAGGCTGCAGTGGCCTTGAGCGTGCCACTGCACTCCAGCCTGGATGACAGAGTGAGAGACCAACTCAATTTTTTTAAAAAAGTCAAAAACCTAGCTGGGCATGGTGGTGCATTCCTGTAGTCGCAGCTACTCAGGAGGCTGAGGCAGATGAATCACCTGAGCCCAGGAGGTTGAGGTTGTGGTGAGGCATAATGGTACCACTGTACTCCAGAACCTGGGTGAAAGAGTGAAACCCCAACTCAAAAGTAAATAAATAAATGTGTAAGAATTATATGAAGAAACTAAAAACACTTTATTGTAGGACAAATAAAATCAATAATCATAAAAGAAGGTATCCTAGCCCAGCTCGGTGGCTCAGCCTGTAATCCCACACCTTGGGAGGTTGAGGTGAGTGGATTGCCTGAGCCCATGGGTTCGAGCCCTGCCTGGGCAACTTGGTGAGACCTCATCTCTACAATAAATCAAAAAATTAGCCGGGCATGGTAGCGCGTGCCTGTAATTCCAGCTACTTAGAAGTTTGAGGCGGAAGGATCACCGCAGCCCCAGCAGGTCAAAGCTGCAGTGGCCGGGAGTGGCCACTGAACTCCAGTCTGGGCAACAGAGTGAGATTCCAACTCAAAAAAAAGAAGGTATCCTGTATTCCTGGATAGAAAGATTCATGCTGTAAATATTTAATTTTTCCACAAGTCTATATACATTTATAGCAACCTCAATCAAAATTTAACTGGGATTTGGCTTATTTGTTGTGTTTTAAATGAAACTTGGTAAGTTGATTCTCAAGTTTACCAGAAAAAGTGAATCGCCAAACTTTAAATAATATTAAGTACTACAAACGAGGGTTTGTCCTCCCAGGTGATAGATTATAAAACTCTAGCAATTAAAACACTGTGGTACTGGTATAAGAAAGACAAACAAAACAATTAAACTAAAGAGTCCAGAAATAGACCCAGATATAAATGGGAATTCATTAAGTGATAGAGTCAGCACCTAAAAATCAGTGGGGGGAAAAAATGAACTATTAAATGATATTTGTACCACTGGCTAACAAGCTGAGAAAAAAACAGAATTAAATCTCTGCATCACACGCTACACAAAACTAAATTCCAGGTGAATTAAAGTTCTAAAATACAAAACAAGCAAAAACCCTATTATCAAGAAAAATAATTTTGAGGTAGGGAAAGGCATTTTGCATGACACTAAACAAGAATCAAAACAGCGAGGGTTTATGTGTGACCACATAAACAATAAAAACTTTTGAATAAAGGCATCATAAATGTAATCAAATGACAACAGCCCAATGAAAAATATTTTCACCATACAAAAGTGAAGGGATAATATATATTGTATATAAAGAGATCCTACCAAGTAAGTAACTCAATACAAAAATAGGCATAGGATAAAAAAAAAACAATTCATAGAAAAGAGAAAAAACCCAGAGGCTTGACCTCACTGTTAATAATTAAAATGCAGTCGGGCTCGGTGGTTCAGCCTGTAATCCCGTGCCTTGGGAGGCTGAGGTGAGTGGATTGCCTGAGCCCGCGGGTTTGAGACCTGCCTGGGCAACTTGGTGAGACCTTACCTCTACAATAAATCAAAAAATTAGCCGGGCGTGGTAGCACACACCTGTAGCTTCAGCTACTTGGAAGGCTGAGGCGGAAGAATCGCCAGAGCCCAGCAGGTTGAGGCTGCGGTGGCTGGGAGCGGCCACTGCACTCCAGTCTGGGTGACAGAGTGAGACTCCAACTCAAATAAAATAAAATAAAATGCAAATGGAAAGGCCAGGCAAGGTGGCTCAAGACTGTAATCCCAGCACTTTGGGAGGCCAAGGTGAGAGTATTGTCTGAGCTCAGAGGTTTGAGACCAACTTGGGCAACTGGGCAACTTGGTAAGACCTCATCTCTACAATAAAAAAAGAAAGAAAAAATTAGCCGGGCATGGTAGCGCATGCCTGTAGTTCCAGCTACTTGGAAGGCTGAGGCAGAAGGATCACCTGAGCAGGTCAAGGTTGCGGTGGCTATGAGCAAGCCACTGCACTCCAGCCTGGGCAACAGAGTGAGACTCCAACTAAAAAAAGTTTTAAAAAATGCAAATGAAATAAATGTGATTCTATTTTCCACTTATCAGAATAATTTAAATGAAAAATTTTACAAAATTGATGTTCATAAAATTAATATAAAATAAAATGTTATATTCAGCAATGGCAAAGATACAGGGAAGCCATACTTTGTAGAAGTGTAATTCAATTCAGTCTTTTAGAGGGCAGTTTATTAACACTTAAGTTTATTAAATCAAAATTTAAGTTTGCATACCCTTTGACTCAGTAATTCCATTTTTGGAGTTAAGCTACTGTTGTACATGTGCACAAGACATGTACATGAATGTTCACAGCAGTATCATTAGTAAACAAAATCTAAACATCCATCAAAATATAAATGGCTAAATAAATTATTGTATATATTATGTAGCACTATCTATATGTTCTAATATAGAAAGCTCTCCAAGATACATCGTTAAGCAAAAAAATCTAAGTCATAAAACAATAAGTAACACATATATGCATATATACATGCATTATATCTGTATATAAACACATCTAAAAAGGATCAGATAGGCGCACGCAAGCGCGCGCACACACACACACACACACACAAATTGATAAATGATTACCTATTACTTGAGAGAGTAGGATAAGTTAAGAACTTTCTTTTTTTTTTTTTTTGAGTTGGAAAGTCACTCTGTTGCCCAGACTGGAGTGTGCAGTGGCCGCTCCCAGCTACCGCAGCCTCAACCTGCTGGGCTCTGGGGATCCTTCCGCCTCAGCCTTCCAAGTAGCCGGAATTACAGGCATGCGCTACCACGCCTTGCTGATTTTTTGATTTATTGTAGAGATGAGGTCTCGCTGCCCAGGCGGGTCTCGAACTCGCGGGCTCAAGCAATCCACTCACCTCAGTCTCCCAAAGGCGTGGGATTATAGGCTGAGCCACCGAGCCCGGCTAAGAATTTTCATTTTTATGTTCTTCAAATTGTTTTAATTTTTTACTCTGTTTAATACGTGTGTGTATGTACACAAATACATACACTTCAACTTTTTCAGTGCTAATGTTTTCAAAAGCATCTATTATCCATATATATTTAAAATGAAAATACTACAAGGCAAGATTTATTGTTTTGTTAAAAGCAAGTCCTAAGAGCACAGCAAAATTCAATTCAAAGTAACTTCACAATAAGGATAAGAATCCCAATGTAACAAAAAAAACCAACCATCTGATTTAAAGAAAAAAGAGAAATAACACCTGCAAAATCAAAAGCTTATTTAAAATTTAAAACTAAATCATGGTAGAGAACACCAGCTTTGGAGACAGATATTGGTAAACTGCTCTAAAATCAAAAGCCAATTCAAATGTTTAGATACAAATTTATCTGGAAAGCGATCAATTCTTTAAACAAAGGAGAAACAAAAGTATAATATAGCAACACCGAAACACATTGCATGGGCATGAAGTCAAGAGTTACAGAAAGAGACAGAAAACAGTCCAGTTTTATAGCCTAGAAACAGATGGAAACTTAGAGACATACTCAGTTGAGAGGATCCATAAGGCACAGCAGCAAAAGTTTAAAAGGAAACATATTTCAGTGAAGCCCCACTCTAGACATGAGCCCAAAATTATAAACAAGATGTTCTGGAAATGCTACTTCTATGGCATAGACAATATAGCCATACTACTTTTAGCCTCCAAAATGATCCATTAAAGCACTTGTAGAACTTTATTGTGCCAAGCAATCTCTCTCAAATGACTTTTTAGAAAAAATAAAATGAGGAATCACCTTTATTTTAGTCCAACAACCTGAGCTAGTAGATGAAAGTGTGAGAAAAATCATTATTTGACTTTGAAAAGCAGTACACGTTTTAAATTTCTTTTGGTATAAACTTCACCTTTGGCAGGGTGCAGTGGCTCACGCCTATAATCCCAGCACTTTGGAAGGCCAGGGTGAGAGGATTTTCTAAGCTCAGGGGTTCGAGACCATACTGGGCAACCTGGCAAGATGTCATCTCTATAATAAATCAAAAAATTAGCCGTGCATGGTGACATGTGCCTTTGGTTCCAGCTACTTGGAAGGCTGAGATGAAAAGATCACATGAGCCCTGCAGGAGGAGACTGCGTTAGCTGTGAGCATGCCACTGCACTCCAGCCTGGGCAGCAGAGTGAAACTCCAACTCAAAAAAACCCCCAAAAAACAAAAACAAAAAAACCTTTACCTTCATAAGTGCATTTTATTCCATCTAAAATTAAAGTCAGTCTAATAATACACATTTTTGACAATACAGTAATCAAATCATAGCCCAGCCTTGGATTTATTGTTGGCCATAGATAACTGTATTCATTTTTATGATGTAGAGCAGAATACAAGGGGCTTCTAGTCCTTGATTAGAGCCTAACTTCAAGGGCAATACCCTGTAAGGTGGTAAGCTTATTAAAATTTTTTCATAATAAATCTGTGTTTTTAGTTGAGGTCTCACTTTGTCGCCCAGGCAGGAGTGCAGTGGCATGATCACAATGATCACAGCTCACAGCTGCCTCAACCTCCTGGGCAGCTCAGGCAATCCTTCCATCTCAGCCTCCAGAGTAGCTGGGCCCATAAGCATGCACCACCATGCCTGGTTAATTTTTTTTTTTTTTTTAGAGACCAGGTTTGCTATGTGCCCAGGCTGGTCTTGAACTCCTGGGTTCAAACAAACTGCCTGCCCTGGCCTCCTGAAGTGCTGGCATTACAGGCATGAATCATAATATTTTTTTAAGAGACAGGGTCTCACTCTGTAGCCCAGGCTGGGTTACCTAACAGTAACCTTGAACTTCTGGGTTCAAGCAATCCTCCCACCTCAGTCTCCCAGGTAGCTAGGTACAGGCACATGCCACCAAGCCTAGCTAACTTTTTTTTCTTTTGTATGATCAAGGCCTCACTATATTACCCAGTTGTTCTTGAACTCCAGCTTCAAGTGATCCTCCCACCTCGGTCTCCCAAAGAGCTAGTGCTAAGTGCATGAGCCACCATGCCCAGCCATAAAATTTTCTTTCCTGTCATGACTACTCAACAGAAAAAGTACCGGAAATCATTTGCAAAATAGGTGACTTTTTGCTTAATGGGCAGTCCACTAATCTGACTTAATTAGTTTGAACTCAATTATGCTTTGTAATTGGTCAATTCAATTGGTAAGGAAAATCTGTTACACCCCATCCCTCCCCACCTTCCTTTCCATCTATCACACCCCCTTTTCTTTTTCACTTCTAATTCTTGGCCCCAAGCATAAAACAGACACTTACCATAGTTTTGAACTAACTGGTCTTTGCATCATAGGCAATAGAAAGCATACTGTATGTTCTATCATACAAGATATAAGATCTCATCAAAGTTTAAAACTTTTACTTCTAAGGACACTACCCAAAAAATGAAAAACAACCCATAGATTGGAAGAACATATTTATTTATTTATTTATTTATTTATTTATTTATTTTTTGAGTTGGAGTCTCACTCTGTCGCCCAGACTGGAGTGCAGTGGCCGCTCCCGGCCACCGCAGCCTCGACCTGCTGGGCTCCGGCGATCCTTCTGCCTCAACCTTCCAAGTAGCCGGAATTACAGGCAAGTGCTACCACGCCCCGCTGATTTTTTGATTTATTGTAGAGATGAGTTCTCGATGCCCAGGCGGGTCTCGAACCCATAGGCTCAGGCAATTCACTCATCTCAGCCTCCCAAAGGCGCGGGATTACAGGCTGAGCCACCGAGCCCGGCGGAAGAACATATTTATAAATCATATATCTGGATAAGGAACTTGTTATCTAAAATATATAAACTCTTACACTCAATAACACAAAGATGTATAACCCAATTAAAAATGAGCAAAGACAATCTTTTAAATGCACTATTCTAGGAAAAAACTTCACACTTACTAGGATGGCTATAATTTTAAAAACAACAACAACAACAAACAATAAGTTTTATTGAGGATGTGGAGAAATTGTACACTGCTGGTGGGAGTGTAAAATGGTGCAGCTGCTGTGGAAAACAGTTTAGTGGTTCCTCAACAAGATAAACACTGAACTACTATATGACTCAGCAACTCCATATATATGTGTGTGTGTGTGTGTGTGTGTGTGTGTGTGTGTGTGTGTGTGTGTGTGTGTGTGTGTGTGTATAAATGTATATGTATACACATATATACATACATACATACACACCACCAAAGAACTGAAAACAAGGACTCAGATGCTTGTGTGCCAATGTTCATTACAGCACTATTCATAATAACCAAAAGGTGGAAACAACCAAAGTGTCCATCGACAGATGACTGGATAAACACAATGTGCTACTTACATATAAGAGAACATTAATCAGCTATAAAAATAAATGAAGTTCTGAAACATGCTAACATGGAAGAATCTTAAAAACATTATCCTAAATGAAATAAGCCAGACACAAAATGGCAAATATTGTTTGATTTCACACATATAAGGTACCTACAACAAGCAAACTCACAGAAATAGAAAGTAGATTAGAAGTTATTCAGAGCTGGGAAAGGGGGAAATATGTACTTTCTAATTTTTCTATAACGTATGCACACTCCTTGAAATAAGAGTAACCAAAATGAAAAATGTACACATCTTTAGCAACAGGATGGTTAAGATATATATCAGTATTAATTTATGATATTTATCTAATCATTAGGTTATTAGCTCCATTTGGCATCTGGTAACCTATTTTGAATATAATAGCATTTATATCATAAACTTTTCCTTTAATCTATTTACCCTTTCTAGAATTTTAAAATCTAAATTAATTCCAAACACTTTAAGTAGAACGATCTTTCATATTCAACAGACTCTAAAATACTATACAGATTTTCAGACTCTATTAACTGATTAGTGTGGGTAATTATTTTCTTATGCTGTAATAAACAATAAGAGTCTTGCTCCCCATAACTACTTTTATCTAAATTACACTTTGGGCCAGGCACAGAGGCTCATGTCTATAATCCTGGCACTTTGGGAGGCCGAGGTGAGAGGATTGCCTGAGCCCCTGGGTTCCAGAGCAGGCTGGGCAACTTGGCGAGACCTCATCTCTACAATAAATAAAAAAATTAGCCAGGCATGGTGGTGCATGCCTGTAGTTCCACCTAATTGGAAAGCTGAGGTGGAAGGAACACCTGAGCCTAGCAGGTCAAGGTTGCAGTGGTCGTGAGCGTGCCACTGCACTCCAGCCTGGGAGACAGAGTGAGACTCCAACTTAAAAAAATAATAATAATTACACTTTGATCTTTTTTCCTATAGAACTTTTCTAAAATAATAAAAGTTACCATTTATACACTGAGTTTCACGTACTGAGTTAAATACTGTACAAACACTACCTTCTTTTAAGCTTCATAACAACCCAGTGAAGTTGGTATTACCACTACAAATGAAGATACAGAGTCAGAAAAGCAACATAGCAATAGGTGGCAGACTGAGAAAAAAAAAGGTGGCCCTAATCTCCTTTCCTACATATTTTGAATTTTAAAAATTACACAAACAATTGTTATGCTTCAAAAAGCTTTCTTTTTTTCAACCTTACAGATTCAATGTTACCACTCTGAAGTTCCAGGTTAAAAGTGAAATACACATGGGAATTTACTAGATACAATTCCTTGGTGCTCCCATTCATACCACATATACTAGCAAAGAAGGCACACACATATTAATAGTAATAGGATATTTTGTTTTAAAAGGTTTTAAAAAAGGTAATCCCAGCCGGGCTTGGTGGCCCAGCCTATAATACCGCGCCTTGGGAGGCTGAGGTGAGTGGATTGCCTTTGGGTCTGACTACACTAGGTTATACGATATCTAACACTGAAATATTGAGACACAGATCTATTTTAGGGCTGGCAAGACTACCTACTCCACACTCATTTTACAAAATGGGGACGTGAGATAAGCCAACTTGCCAGTTAGTGAAGAGAAAACTGGCACTTGAACCCAGGTATCCTCACTCTCAGTGACTATCACTATTACTCCACAGCCTCTGAGAAATAGTCTTTTGCCTTCAAGCTACTATGGTCTTTGAATAACAGAATCTAATGGCAGAAGTTAAAGGGATTCAAAGTTGATCATTTTGAGTCTCTAGCTTGCAGATGAGATCAGAATTTTTATCCACACACAAAGAGCCAGGCATATTTGACCCCCCCCCCTTAATTCAGTCAGATTCTGACCATCCTTGTTTCATCATTGCCTTTCTCCATCTCTGAAACTACCATGTCCACTTCTCTCACCCATTAAATAACTAGCAAAGAAAAACTTCCACTATCTGAAAACCATTAAGTCATTCCCTATTACACAATCAAAACATCTTCTATGCTGTCTCTGTACTACCAGTAGACATGAAGAAAATGAAAATCCATGTTATTATCTACCAAAATCATGGATAATTATAAGGTAAATCTGTGGGTTAAATTAAATACATAACACTTTCCAACACCAAACATCAATGACTAATACGTTCTGGAAGATCCAGACAGAAAGTGGGCAGGGAAGTCGTCTTTTGTGTATATTTAATTGCCTGTTGATATGGGATACATCCTAATGGTTAATGAAACCAACGTATAAGTCTTCTGGAGAACACTGATGGAAACCAGGCATGGAACATGTTTTACAGGACCCAGTCCCTCAAAGAGAAAGCCTCTGAGAATAGTAACAACCAGTGCTTTTTCTTTTATCAAAGTGATGGTTTGTTAACTTTATTCACCAGGCAGCATAAAACTGTTAGCAAACAGTATGTCTGTCACACCTGTTCTCTATTAAAGTTCTAAATGTTCTTATCACATGTTTTGTCTGTAAAAATGTTCTTGATCTGTCAGGTAAAAACCATTGAAATGTTAGAGCAAATACATTTTCACATGGCAACTGGGCTAAAGTATTAGCTTTAAGAGTCAATGTGACTAGGCCAACATGACACAAAGAAGACTTGTTTATCCTCTGTCCCCACCCTCTCTCTCTTACCTGGTCAAAAGTCCCACTATAGCAACTTTTATAAAATCCTCTAAATTTCAATTCAGAAGGCCAACCATTAAAAGACTGCACTCTTATGTGACTTTGGGAGGTCTTCAGTGACTACAATCCTCTCCCATTACCATCTTAACTGGAACGTAGTGTTTAAATTAACCAATTATTGCTGAGTCTTTAGCCCAAAGGATGTAAATTAAGTAGATTTCAAAGAGAATAAGGACAAAGGAAAGAAATGATATTGAAAGGGCTTTGAGCTACAGAAGACTTAGGCAGAGACATCTAACTCTGGGGTTAAAAAAAAATGTGTGTGTGTGTGTGTGTGTGTGTGTGTGTGTGTGTGTGTGTGTGTGTGTGTGATTTTAAAGCATGACTGAGCTGGCAGAAAAGAACAATTCAGATTTAGATAAACCAAGATAGCACAAATCCAGAAGAGTAAGTGCTAGAGTTGTAGCTGGCCTGAGGACTCCTCCCACCCCTAAATCACTGATGGCTAGAACCCAGGATTAAATGGACCACAGACTGTGGAAAGGAGACCAAGAGAGAGGCCCAAATAGGTTGAAGGTCAGATCAAAGAGTTCCACATAAAGTCAAGACCCTTGAAGGATTATACCCTCAGTGGTTAAACTAAGAAAAAAAAAAATCCACTGCACAGAGAAAACAGCAAAAATTCCTAACCACAAGCCCACACTGATTAAAGAAACTTCTAAGGATATCCTTTAAGAAGGACGAAAGATGATCTCAGGAGGGAGATCTGAGGTACAAAAATAAAAGATGAGTTTAAAAAAAGGTATGCAGCCGGGCTCGGTGGCTCAGCCTGTAATCCCGCGCCTTTGGGAGGCTGAGGTGAGTGAATTGCCTGAGCCCGCGGGTTCGAGACCCGCCTGGGCAGTGAGACCTCATCTCTACAATAAATCAAAAAATCAGCTGGGTGTGGTGGCGCATGCCTGTAATTCCGGCTACTCGGAAGGCTGAGGCGGAAGGATTGCCGGAGCCCAGCAGGCCGAGGCTGCGGTGGCCGGGAGCGGCCACTGCACTCCAGTCTGGACGACAGAGTGAGACTCCAACTCAGAAAAAAAAAAAAAAAAAAAAAGGTATGCATGGGCCAGCGCGATGGTTCCTGTAATACTAGCACTTTGGGAGGCTGAGGCAAGAGGATTGTCTGAGCCCAGGGGATGGAGACCAGCCTGAGCAACTTGGCCAGAACTTGTCTCTAAAAAAAAAAAGGCAAGTATGGTGGCATGTGCCTGCAGTTCCAGCTACTTGGAAGGCTGAAGTGGAAGGATCGCCTGAACTCAGCAGGTCGAGGCTGCAGTGGCTGTGAGCATGACACTATGCATTACAGGCTGGGCAAAAGAGTGAGACTCCGACTCAAAAAACAAAAAAAGGAAAGAAAACAAATAGTCTATATAGTCTGTATAGCTTCCAAAGCAGGTGGAAATAAATCAGAAGAAAAAAGTCTCAATCAAGTAAAAAGAGGAAGGGTAGCAGGAGCAACCAGTAAAAGAAACAGAAAAAGCAAGCTGATAACAATAATAAAAATAGTTGTTAACACATAGCATGTATCAGAAATTGCTCTAAGCACTTTACACATATTAGCTAATTTAATTCTCACAATGATCCCAAGAAGTAGATACTATATATTATTATTAAGTGAGGAAACTGAAACATAGAGCTTAAACCACTTTGCTAAAGTTATACACACAGCAGGTGGTGGGGTGAGATTCAAATCCAGGCAGTCTGAACTCTCCATATCACCTCTCTAATTGACAATACATGACACTTTTTATATTTATCCATGTCCCTTCAATCAATTTTCAGTCTTAACACCAAGAATGTCTACCAAAGAGTATTTTACACTGCTCAAAACATTTTCTTCATTGACTATTGATCAATAAGCATAGAATAGACAAAGGGGAGACGCTAATACATACGAAGTATCTGATACCTACGAGGCAGTGCCACACA
Source organism: Carlito syrichta (assembly GCF_000164805.1). Lineage (NCBI taxonomy): Eukaryota > Metazoa > Chordata > Mammalia > Primates > Tarsiidae > Carlito > Carlito syrichta. The sequence goes on from NW_007067473.1 coordinate 91,508, forward strand.
TTTTATTACATGGGTTCTCTTTGCTAATCCTCACAATTCCTATAAAGTAGGTTCATATCCTCAATTTTCAATGGAGGAAACTAAAAATCCAAAACTTTAAGTAACTGACCAAGGGACCAGGCCTAGTGGCTCATGCCTATAATCCCAGTACTTTGAGAGGCAGAGGAGGGAGAACTGCTTGAGCCCAGGAATTCAAGACCAGCCTGGACAACATAGCAAGATCTTGTCTCTACAAAAAAATTTAAAAATTAGCTGGGCATGGTGGTGCGCTCCTATAGTCCCAGCTACTTGGAAGGCTAAGGCAGAAGGACCACCTGAGCCCAGGAGGTAGAGGCTGTGATGAGCTGTGATTGTGCCACTACACTCCAGCCTGGGCAACAGAGTGAGATCTGACTCAAAAATAAATAAATGAATAAACAAACAAATAAATAAACAAAATAACTCACTAAGGAAAGAAAGAAGCCCAGATCTGACTGGCTTTAAGATCTATTTAACAGCCAGGCACAGTGGCTCACGCCTGTAATCCCAGCACTTAGGGAGGCTGAGGCATGAGGATTGCCTGAGCCCAGGAGTTCGAGACCAGCCTGGGCAACTTGGCAAGACTTTGTCTCTACAATAAATCAAAAAATTACCTGGGTGTGGTGGCGCATACCTATAGTTCCAGCTACTTGGAAGATTGAAGTGGAAGGATTGCCTGAACCAAGCGGTTGAGGCTGTGGTGGCCATGAGCATGCTACTGTACTCCAGCCTAGACTACAGAGTGAGACTCCAACTCAAAAGACAAACAGAAAAAGACATACTTAGTAAATATTTATTGAGTATCAATTTATGCTAGACATTGCACTAGATAGTAAAAGTACAAAAATAAATTTTAAAATTGGTTGGACGCAGTGGCTTACAGCCGCCTATAATCCCAGCACTTTGGGAGGTGGAGGCAAGAGGGTTGCCTGAGCCCAGGGAGTTGAGACCAGCCTGGGCAACTTGGCAAGACCTCATCTCTACAATAAATCAAAAAATTTAGCCAGGCATGGTGGTATACACCTATATAGTTCTAGCTGCTTGGAAGGCTGAAGAGGAAGGATTGCCTGAGTCCAGCAGGTCGAGGCTGTGGTGGCCATTAAGCGTGCCACTGCACTCTAGCCTGGGTGACAGAGTGAGACTCCGACTCAAAAAAATAAAAATTTAGAGCCGGGCTCGGTGGCTCAGTCTGTAATCCCGCGCCTTTGGGAGGCTGAGGTAAGTGGATTGCCTGAGCCCCGCCTGGGCAACTTGGCGAGACCTCATCTCTACAGTAAATAAAAAATTAGCCAGGTGTGGTAGCACGCGCCTGTAGTTCCAGCTACTTGGAAGGCTAAGGCGGAAGGATTGCTGGAGCCCAGCGGGTCGAGGCTGCGGTAGCCAGGAGTGGCTACTGCACTCCAGTCTGGGCGACAGAGTGAGACTCCAACTCAAAAAAAAAAAACAAAACTTAAATTTTAGAGTTCATACCTTTATGGAGCTACAGTCTAATGGGGAATACAATCAAATGATTGTGAAAATGAAGATAAATTACAATCAGATAAATACTATAAAGGATAACAAAACTACAAACTGATAAATGCTACAAAGTATTATGAGAGCATATAACAGAGGAACCTGACCTAGTCTAAAAATGTCAAGACAAGTTTCACTTACAAAGTAACATTCAAGCCCATGGTTCCCAAACTGTATGCCAAGGTGCCCTGGAGTACTGCAGCAAATTCACAGGCATGCTCTAGATATAAATTGTCAAGAAAGACAGCAATACTCGATACCTGTTAGATACCATGTGAACTACTAGTTCAAGATGGCTCAGTTTCAACTTAAAATGATGGTACATTCCTTCATATGACATCGTATCTCTGGGATGTAGATTTTTTTGGTGAGCTGTTGCTCACCAAAAACAAGTACCACATGAAAATTAATATGGAAAAAGAAATGAGGGTGGAAGCGTCTAATCCGATTCCAACATAGGAGATGCTGGGCAGTGTCCAAATGGTATATACATTCCATTGTTAAGTAACTGTAGTTATTTAAGAATGAAATAAAACTGCTATTTTTTTCTCTTAATGTATATATACCATTTCTTCAAACTGCTAGTTACTAAATTATTAGGCCAGTGTTGCTGGATCACACCTGTGATCCCCATACTTCGGGAGACTGAGGCAAGAAGACTTCTTAAGCCCAGGAGTTCCAGACCAGCTTAGACAACATAGCGAGAACGTGTCTCTATTAAAAAAAATTAGCCAGGAGTGGTGGCACGCACCTGTAGTCCCAAATATTCAGGAAGTTGAGATGGGAGGCTCACTTGAGTCCCAAAGATTGAGGTGGTGTTGAGCTGTGACAGTGCCACTGCACTCGTCTGTGCAACAAAGTAAGACCTCGACTCAAAAAACAATCAGCTGGGCATGGTGGCTCATGCCTATAATTCCACCATTTTGGGAGGCGGAGGCAAGAGGATTGCCTGAGCCCATGAGTTTGAGACTATCCTGAGCAACTTGGCGAGACCTTGTCTCTACAATAAATCAAAAAATTAGCTGGGTATGGTGGCATGCACCTGTAGTTCCAGCTAAATGGAAGACTGAGGCGGTAGGACTGCCTGAGCCCACCAGGTTGAGGCTGTGGTGGCCATGAGTATGCCATTGCACTCCAGCCTGGGCAAGAGTGAGACTCCAACTCAAAAAAACAACCCCCCCCCAAACTTATTAAGCATTCTTACCCTTTAAAACTCTTGTTATAGGCCGGGCTTGGTGGCTCAGCCTGTAATCCCAGCACTTTGGGAGGCCGAGGTGAGTGGATTGCCTGAGCCCGCAGGTTCATGACCCACCTGGGCAACTTGGCGAGACCTCATCTCTACAATAAATCAAAAATTAGCCCGGCGTGGTAGCGCGCGCCTGTAGTTCCAGCTACTTGGAAGGCTGAGGCGGAAGGATCGCCGGAGCCCAGCAGGTTGAGGCTGCGGTGGCTGGGAGCGGCCACTGCACTCCAGTCTGGGCAACAGACTGAGACTCCAACTCAAAAAAAAACAAAAAAACAAAAAAAAACTCTTGCTATAGTATACTTTAGTTAGGGAGGCAAAACAAAAAGATGAAGAGTTTCAAAATAATTTATGATTAAACTTTAATATTTAAAAAATTCTTTCCTATCATTTATCATGTTATTCTGTGTGCCTATATAAAGCACACAGTTTGCATTCAGGAAATGTTTTTTGTGTCAATCTCACATGTCAGTTTACTCTTCAGGCTTTTCTCAGAATTGAAACCTCCAGTTAATCTATGCATGGATAACTCTGCTTTAAGTGTTCTCCATTTCCCCACGTCTTTCAGCTGCTTCTTCCTTCAAACAGACAGTTTTTGCTGTCCTTCAAACTGAACTCATACACATCATCTCCTCTGAGAAGCCTTCCCTGACTGGACTAAAATACAGATGTCCCTTATTTAAATAGTACATTAGGTATATTTCTATCATAGGACTTATCACTCTATCCTGTAGTCATCATTGATTCTTTTCTCCCCACTACACCGTAAACTTTTGGCAGCAGGGTATGTGTCTTCTTACTTAAGTTTGGCAACTATCACAGTATTTGGTTCTCAAAAAATGTTTTCTTACTTTGGGAGGTCAAGGGAGGAGAACTGCATGAGCCTGGGAGTTCTAGCCTAGGTAGCAAGCAAGAACTTGTCTCTACAAAAAAAGAAAAAAGAAAAAAAGGAAAAAAATTAGCTGGGCATGGCGGCATGCACCTATAGCTCCAGCTGCTCAAGAAGCTGAGGCAGAAGGGTCACCTGAGCCCAGCAGGTCAAGGCCATGATGCCACTGCACTCCAGTCTGGGAGACAGAGTGACTCCAAAAAAAGAAAAAAAAGTTTTCTGAATAAATGACAAGTGGAAGAAAATTTTATTTTTTTAATGTACACAGCTAATTATGTCATCTCACCTTAATGGAACTCTTTTTAAAAAAACAGAGAAATTAACCTCAAAAAACTTTAGAAAAGCCGGGCTCAGTGGCTCAGCCTGTAATCCCGAGCCTTTGGGAGGCTGAGGTGAGTGGATTGCCTGAGCCCGCGGGTTCGAGACCCGCCTGGGCAGGCGAGACTTCATCTCTACAATAAATCACAAAATTAGCCGGGCGTGGTAGCGCATGCCTGTAATTCCGCCTACTCGGAAAGCTGCGGCGGAATGATCGCCGAAGCCCAGCAGGTCGAGGCTGCGGTGGCCGGGAGCAGTCACTGCACTCCAATCTGGGCAACAGAGTGAGACTCCAACTCAAAAAAAAAAAAAAAAAACTTTAGAAAAAAGATTAACAAGTTTGCAAAAATTCAAGCTATGATCAACAAGTGCCAGGGTAAAGATTCATACACTGCTGATAGAATACACTGCTGAAAGAAATGTAATAAGCATGTTTGTGATGGTTAATTTGAAATGTCAACTAGACTGGATTAAGGGATACCCAGACAGCTGGTAAAAATATTATTTCTGGGTAGGTTTATGATGGTGTTTCTGAAAGGGATTATTATTTGAATCAGTAGACTGAGCAAAGATCAGGCCTTGCATGGTGGCACATGCCTGTAATTACAGGACTTTGGGACAGTGAGGCAGGAAGATTGCTTGAGGTCAGGAGTTCAAGACTAGCCTGAGCAATATAGCAAGAACATGTCTTAAAAAAACAAAACAAAAAACAGCCCTCGCCACTATAACCATTATCCAATTCACTGGGGGTCATTAGAACAAAAAAGTGGAGTAAAGGTGAATTCACTCTCTTCAGGAGCTAACATGTCTACCTCCCCTTGCCCTCAGATATCAGAACTCCAGGTTCCCAGGCCTTCTGCCTCAAACTGAATTATACCACCAGCTTCCCCAGTTCTCCAGTTTGCATGTGGCATATTGTGTGACTTCTCAGTCTCCAGACCTGCCTGAGACAATTCCCATAATAAATCCCCTCCTACTTCTATATCTATATTTATATATCCTAATGGTTCTGTTTCTCTGGAGAACCATTAATACATTGTTTCTGTAAAGTAACTGGACAATTAAGTATCAATTAAGGCCAGTTGTGGTGGCTCATGCCTGTGATCCCAGCACTTTGGGAGGCCGACCGAGAGGACTGCCCGAGCTCAGGGGTTCAAGACCAGCCTGGGCAACTTGGTGAGACCTCTTCTCTACAATAAATCAAAAATTAGTCGGGTGTAGTGGTACACACCTGTAGTTCCAGCTACGTGGAAGGTTGAGGCGGAAGGATCGCCTAAGCCCAGCAGGTTGAGGCTGCAGTGGCCATGGGTATGCCACTGTACTCCAGCCTGGGCAATGGTGACACAGTGACTCCAACTCAAAAAAAAGAAAAAAAAAAAAAAAAGGAATATTCTGGCACTGTCAATAGAAATGAATTAAATCTATGGGTGAAGATCTGAAAGGATATCCATGATACATTCAGAAAAAACAAGAACAAAAAAACCCCAGAATAATCCTATTTGAGGTAAAAAAGATAAATACATGCATTTTTGTTTTTAAGAACATTGAGTAAGAGATGGGGAACCAGTTAATACCAAGCAGTTAACACTAGGGATCTCAGGATTGGAAAAGATTTAGTTTTTTCCAACAGGCATTACTTTTATAATTTAAAATGGAAAGGGAAAAATGAGTTTTCAAAAGTAAGGAGAGTAAGTAACCTGAAGATAATGCTCCCTTCCTCAAGTTCTTAACATAAAAACCCATATTACAAGCACCATAATGAAGTGATGGTGCTTCAGGAAAGTCAAAGATTCTGTGGACAAGCTCTTTTACAGATAACTTAAATTTTCTTAAAAAGAGAGATATTTATTACTCCACCTAGTACATCAGAAGGAAAAAGGTCTCTTTGTAAACACTGGAACTTAACATTCAGTGGATTTTACCATCTAGTTTATTCTGAGTGCTATTCTGTTTTGGAATTTGTAATCAGGAGCTTGGAAATCTGTTCAACAGATTTTCACAATCATATCATTTAATCACTGACCACATAAGAAAGTTGAGGAAAAAACTGATCTCAAAAAACTCCTAGTCTGAAATTGGGAGTGCGAATTGCTACTTTGGCGCCCTCTGGAGACCAAATTTTAAAATGTTTATATCTTCAGGACAATGTTCTCTATACTCATTCAACGAATGTTTATTAATCACCTACTATGTGGCTGAGGCATAATATTAGTTCAATGCCAGAGACACAAAGACAAATAAAATCAAGTTAATGCTTAATGTCAATTATCATCCCAAACCATTTTTCTTTTTGAGTTGGAGTCACACTTTGTTGCCCAGGCTGGAGTACAATGACACAATCACAGCTCACTACATCCTCGACCTCCAGGAGTTAGATTCTCCTTCCGCTTCAGCAACCCAGAATGCTGGGATTACAGGTGTGAGCCACCACACCCAGCCTCATCATGGAATCTTGTAATCGATAACAGGCTTAAAACGTCAGCCATTACTGGCAGGGCTTGAGGGCTCAGTCTGTAATCCCAGTACTTTGGGAGGCCCAGGCGAGTGGATTGCCTGAGCCCACGGGTTCAAGACCAGCCTAGACAACTTGACGAAACTTCATCTCTACAATAAATCAAAAATTAGCTGGGTGTGGTAGCGCGAGCCTGTAGTTCCTGCTACTTGTAAGGCTGAGGTGGAAGGATCACCAGAACCTAGCAGATCGATGCTGGAGTGGCCATGAGTGTGCCAACGCACTCCAGCCTGGGTGACAGAGTAAGTCTCCAATTCAAAAAAAAAAAAAATCAGCCATTACTAAGCAGAGTGCAGACTACATACTAGTTACAGAATGTGTAGATTATTATTAATCCAGTGGATTAATATGAGTACTATTTGTTTAGGCGGATATTAGATTCAGAAAAAAGATACTGTATTTAAATGCATTCAAATAATAATCATAAAACAGATTTTTAAAATACTGCATAATAATAAAAATAATCAATGCAATAAGATCAAAAGTGAAGACGAAAGTTATTTGCATCTCTCTGTGTGCCAGATATTTTGCCTCATTTAATATTCACAAATACCATACAAGATAGCTGTTTCTATTTTCTCCTTTCTAACAAAAAAACTCAAGTGAAAAGCAACTTCTCAGGCTGGGCGTGGTGGTTCAGGCCTATAATCCCAGCTCTTTGGGAGGTGGAGGCACATAATAACATTTTGGACACATTTGACTTTCTCTGTATGCTATTTAGGGAATAAGATACAGGACAAGAATTGATTCTATGAACATAAAAGGAGACATGTAAAAGTCCAACGCAAATGTAGGCCATGTCGTGGAGGAGGAGGAAATTATTTTAGAAGTTCTAGGTCAAAAACTTTTGTCATATGGAGTTTCATAGCGACCCTTTGGGTGCTTTATACCAACATCAATGGTCGCCTCTTCCGTTTCTAGATACCTTCTATTTTTCTTCTCTCCCAGGCATTCTCCAGATTGTTCATTAAAGGATTCTCTTCACAGTATCACCACCGCTAACCAAGTCTGTCACTCTGGCCCAAAAATTGTTAACATAATTGAATCGGCAACTTTACCACGTCTTGAAGCAAAAGGAAAAGTAGAGTTGGGAGGTTAAGTCTTATATTTGAGAAAATTTGGGTACAGACTTTTCTTATTGTATTAGAAGGGGGCAACTGAGGCTCGGAGGCAGGAAAACAGTCGGTCGAGGACAGAGTGTGAGTTGGGAGCTGGGTCAAAGGCTGAAGCTCGTCCTCAGCACCCCACTCCACGGCTCTTCCAGCCGACGACCCGGGCTGAGCCTCCATGGACTGCCCGGGAGAGCTAGCTGCAGCGCACACCACGCATGAAATAACACCCGGCCCCCCGGGGCTCCTTTCTAGGGTAACGACCTGCGAGTGGACGGTTCGGAGTACGCAGGAGAAACCGGTTCCCCCTCCAGGTAAACCGTGAGCGCACACGGCCTCTGGCCCCAATGCCCACTCCTGCTGCCTCCCCCACCACGCAACCGGCGACAGACACACTGACTTCTGCGCGCTGGGAACCCCGAAGGCTGCCCTGCCCGGAACCCCTCCCGTAGCCCACTCTACACACGCATCTGGAACCCAAAATGTCAGAAAAGAGGGGGCGCGGGAACAAAGTGACCCCAGAGGTCCCCCCGAGGCGAGCGGACGCGAACTACGCGTCCCGGCATGCCACGCGCCGGCAGCCCCTCGGCCACTGCCACGCAGGCGGCGCGGTGGCTGCCGGGACTCGCAGTCCGGGGCTCCAGGGGGCGCGGACAGTCAGGCGCGGCGGGACAGGCCGGCCCACGTCCGGTGAAGCTCCAGGAGCCCGCCAGCTGTCCGGGCCTCACCTCTACGATGCGGGCGCACTGCGTCCCCTTGCCGGCGCCGGGACCGCCGAGGACGAACACGACCAGCGGCTTCATGAGGAAGGAAGGGCGGAGGAGAAGCGGCCAGCGGGTCGGCAGCGGGAAGCTTAGGCCCAGTTCGC
>NW_007067473.1:100101-101886 GCF_000164805.1 Carlito syrichta
CAGCCGGCTCGGCGGTGTCGCGCCGTCTGTGTTCTCTCTCGCCGGCATCCCGTCTCGCCCGCTTCCCCTCTCGCCCGCATCCCGTCTCCTCTCCACCCTTAGGTTAGTGCCTTCAGACCGCAGCAATTTTCCCCTGCGCCCCCACGTGTCAGGTGCTGTGCCGGAGGCTGCGACGAGATGCGCGAGAGCAAAACCCCCATTGCCTCTGCCCGCGAGGGCTTTCGGTGCCGGTGGGGAGGTAGCCGACCTGAATGGTAGACCCACGAATACCAAAAATACGGCGGCACGGTTTTGAAGGAATAAAGAGGAGGAGATAATCTGGTTAAGGTAGTTAGAGAGGGCCTCGGAAGAGATGACATTTAAGCCAAGAGGTAAGGATGGGAAAGAGCAAAAGCAGGCAAAGACTGGGATCGAGTGGACCACAAAAAGAAAAAGCACGTACAAGAACCCTAAAATGACTTGGCGTGATAGAGCAATTGAAAGAAGTCGTGAAACCAGGACTGGGTGAAATGAGGAGAGAATGGAAGGTGAAGAATTGGAGAGTTAGGCCGGTGACAGGTCATTCAGACTAAAGCTTATGGAAAGGAATTTGGATTATATTTTAATTGCAAACTCCATTTCCCCACTCCTTTCATAGAAAAAAAGCTATAACTCCATTTCCCCACTCCCTTCATTAGGGGAAAGAAAAAAATCTTTTTTTTTTTTTTTTTTTGAGTCAGAGTCTCACTGTTGTCCAGGCTGGAGTACAAGTGTCACATTCACAGCCGCCACAGCTCAACCTGCTAGGCTCAGGCTATCCCTCCGCCTCAGCCTCCCAGGTAACTGGAACTACAGTTGCCTGCCACCACGCCCAGCTAATTTTTTTATTTATTGTGGAGACGAAGTCTTCCAAGTTGCCCAGGCTGATCTCGAACCCCTGGACTCAGGCAATCCTCATGCCTTGGTCTCTCAAAGTGCTGGGATTACAGGCATGAGCCACCGCTCCTGGCAAAATAAATAAATATATATATATATATATATAAAGGGATAAGAAAAGGAGTCCAAGAACTGAGCCTTTGTGAACGCAGATCATTAATAAAAGTTGGAGAGAAGAGAAGGAGCCTGAGTAGGAACATCGAGAAGGAGGAGGAAAACCAGGAGACTGATGTCTTGGCAAAGGGAGGAGAGTATTTGGGGTGGAATTGTGGTGAACATTGTGTTAAATGGACATTAGTATGTACAGATATATTGGATTTGGCAACAGGGAGACACTGATGTTCTTGCCCAAAGCAGAGCATACAATATATTTAATTTGAAACTAGATTGAAAAAGGAGTAGATAGAAGATGAGGAATGAATGAAAACAATAGAGAAATAGGGGCCAAGGCAAAGTTTATTTAGGGTAGGAGATAGGAGCCATGCTGTCAAATATGGTAGCCATTAGCCATATGTGGCTATTTAATTACAGTAGATAAAATAAAAAATTAAGTTTCTCAGTCACACAAGCCACATTTCAAGTGCTCAGTAGTCACAGGTGACAAGTGACAACTGTATTGGACAGCACACATAAAGAACTTTTCTATCAAAACAGAAAGTTCTATTAGTGCTATATTTAAACTGCTAGGAATGGTCTGATAGAAAAGGTGAAATCTAACCCCTGGAGACCATAAGTCAGGTTTCAAAGCACATGTGGAGGGCTTTAGATGACTTAAAGATCTTAAAAATTAAAGCATTTAGCCGGGCTCGGTAGCTCAGCCTGTAATCCCGCGCCTTTGGGAGGCTGAGGTGAGTGGATTGCCTGAGCCCG
>NW_007067473.1:102016-122300 GCF_000164805.1 Carlito syrichta
CACTGCACTCCAGTCTGGGCGACAGAGTGAGACTCCAACTCAAAAAAAAAAAATTTAAAGCATTTATTTGTAATAGAAGTTGTAAGAATGGTACAGTTGCAGGAAGATACAAAGTTTTGATACCAGGTGGAGTGTGTGTGTTACTGCATGGGTTATTTGACTTCACCACAGGAAAGCATTTCAGAATGAGTCCCGGAGTACAGTTTAAGACAGAGTTTATTTGAAATAAAAAGACATGCCCAACAGGCATGGGTGCCTTAAGAGAAAGGACATGTGTTTACCTTTAACTTACTGTCTAATCATTAACCTAGGATAGAACCAGTTTTTCAGAGGTAGCTATTGATAATTACTTTACAGCCCCCTCCCCAACCTATTTGGTAAACAAGTTAACCCAATCAGCCCTACTTGACCATGGCACAGACTCCATCAACATGGTAACCATCATGTGACTGACCCATCCGTCTCCCTGCTGTGCACTCTGGAAAGACTCATTCACATGGTTGACAGTTTTGTGTTAGTTGTTGGTTGAGAGCCCAGCCAAGACCATGGTTTTGTTTTGGTTTGTTTTTTCTCTTGTGCGTATCAAATACTTTATTTTGGTGTAAAGATGAGAAAGTGGAAAATACACTGTATTTAAAATGTTCTTGGTTCCTCCTCAATTGTAGAAACCCTCACCCTTAGGGACCATGGGTTGCCTGCGTTTCTTCTTCTTTTTTTAAATTTTTTTAGAGATGAGGTCTCGCCATGTTGCCCAGGCAGGTCTCAAACCTCCTGAGCTCAGGCAGTTCTCTTGCCTCTGCCTCCCAAAGTGCTGGGATTACAGGCATGAGGCACCATGCCCAGCTGCCTGGGTTTCTTCTTACAGTATGACACCATGTTCTTTTAGTCAATCAGGCATAGAGCTCAAATTCAAAAAGGTACATAGTCCCTACTCCTTAATAAGAGGAGTATCAGAGAATTTTGAAGCTATGATTTAAAGCTACTACAGCCAAATCCCCTCTGTGAATCTTAAATTTAGTAAGCTAAGTTGGGTTCACATAGAGTTTAGAGAACTCTCTTGAGTAATCAAGGCCAGCCTAGGTGATCTTTCTTCTCTTAAATCCCTCTGGGGCAACCCCAGAGCAGATATATGGGAGCACTCAAAAAGAGAAACAAGCCCAGAGGTCAGGATCTCCAAGTAGCTTTTGGCCTGTCTTATCATACTGGGCAATCACATAGAGTTGAGCCAAGGAGGCCAGAATTCATAAAAGACTCTGACCCACATTGATGCTTGAACATTTAACTCCTCTGCTTATCCACAGTGAAAGGTCTACCTCTTAACACCTTGTTCCTAATTTGTGCCCAAAGGATCAATTTTATCTTAGCCATATATCAGTACTACTTGGAGGTGGCGGAGAAGCAAACAAATTCCACCTAAGGGCAAATAACTAGACATGCAATGATAGTATACCCCAATAAACATACAAGCGGGGGGCCCAAAAAAACCAAAATTGTTTTTTGAAAGGTGGGCCCCTTGTAGTGCACTTGGAATTTGTTCTTCCAGGTCAAACAGTCAACCAAAGTTTTTATCTGGAAGTTTTGAAAAGGTTATATCACTACTTGCAGAAAAAACGTCCCAAGTTGTGACAGACAGGTGACTGGTTCTTCTACCATGACAACATACCTGCCCATACTACGCTGAGTGTTGAGCAATTTTTGACTAAAAATAGCATGACCCCGTGCCCAACCCTTCCTATTTACCTGATCTTGTGCTGAGTGATTTTTTTTTTCCCTTGGATGAAAAAAGTCCTCAAAAGGAAATGTTTTGTCAGTGTGGAAGAGGTGAAACAAAAAATGACAGAAGTACTAAAAGCCATCAAATTGACAAATTCAAAAACTTTTAAACAGTGGAAAAAGTGTCTCAATAGGTGTATTACATCACACAGAGAATACTTTGAAAGTGACTGGAATTTAAACATGTAAGAGTAAATACACAATTTTGAAAGTAACTTCTAATTTGTTTAGGTCTCCCCTCATATATAGAATAAATGGATGTCACCCAGTAGAGGGCCTTTCCCTTTCTACATCCATAGATTGAATCTATAGGATAAACAAATTTGATAAATATCTATTAAATATCTATTATGTGTATTATGTGTTTCTAAATTAAGCTGGGGAGCAGGTTGTAAAACAATTATCAGTGGATCCTCTAAGAAACTGGTTCTATCCTTGGCCAGTGATTACAGGGTAAATTAAAGTGAACTGCTAGAAAAACATGACAAAGCTAAGCAGTGTTAAATGACTGCTCATGGCTGGGCTCAGTGGCTCAGCCTGTAATCCCAGCACTTTGGGAGACCAAGGTGAGAGGATTGCCTGAGCTCAGGGGTTCCAGACCAGCCTGGGCAGCTTGTCGAAACCTTGTCTCTAAAATAAATTTAAAAATTAGCCAGACGTGGTAGCACGTACCTGTAGTTCTGGCTACTCGGAAGACTAAGGCGGAAGGATCGCCACAGAACAGCAGGTCTATGCTGGGGTGACCTGCACCCCAGCCTGGGTGACAGAGTGAGACTCCAACTAAACAAACAAACAAACAAAAGACTGCTTACTGGGTATATTGACTCCATCTTATGTCCTTTCAGCTGGATCATGGGAAGGTCCAGGGTGTCCCAGGAAAGAGGTGGTGGAGGGCACTGGAAGTAGCTATATACCAACTCATATGTACATATTTTAATATTTTGATCACCAGTACAGTCTTAACAGTTGGATATTACCTAAACATCAGCCTTGCCTTACAAAATTCTCATAATGCTGTGAAGTTAGTACTATCATTTTATAGATAAAGAAATAGAGCAAGGAAGTAGAAGTACTTTGTTCAAGACCACAAGGCGGTAGATGGCAAAGCCAAATTCAAACTTGGCAAGTATGACTTTAAAATCTGCATTTCTATGCAGTACCATCTCCATAAAAAGTTCCATACTCACAAAATCCCTTCATAGTGAGTCATATTACAGACAAGAAGACCAATCAGAAAGATGTATAGCAAAAGTCATCCTTAAAACCCACCCCTACCCGTTGGTGTTTATTTATCATCTAATACATTGGGTCTTTGCCATGCATTTTATATATATATATATATATATATATTTTTTTTTTTTTTTGAGTTGGAGTCTCACTCTGTCACCCAGACTGGAGTGCAGTGGCCTCCCGGCCACCGCAGCCTCGACCTGCTGGGCTCCGGTAATTTCAGGCACACGCTACCATGCCCGGCTAATTTTTTGATTTATTGTAGAGATGAGGTCTTGCCAAGTTGCGCAGGTGGGTCTCGAAACCCGCGGGCTCAGGCAATCCACTCACCTCAGCCTCCCAAAGTGCTGGGATTACAGGCTGAGCCACTGAGCCCGGCTCGCATTCAATTTATTAATACTATTCTTACAGTATATTTATGTTCCTAGTGTACTCTCTAGGGCTGCAGAAATAAGGCCTTGTCACCATTTATCAATCTTATTTATCAGAATTGCCCTTTAGAGATAGAGCATCTGTTCCCATACTTTCATTTTTCCATCCTTGACCACTCATCTTTGCTGGCCATGTTCTATTCATTTTTCAGGCTTCAGCTTGGATTTTACCTACTCTGAGAAGCTTTCTCTAAATTCCCAAGACTGGTTGCACCTCTTTTGTGCTTCTACTTTCCCCTCACCAAGTCCCTTGTCCCTTCATAGCACTGTGTTGTATTGGGTAACTCCACAACAGATATGAAGTTCCTTGAAGGAAGAAACTGTCTGATTACTCTTTGTACAGCATTGAGCTAACTACATGATAATATGTTATTGTTACATAACTCCTTAAGCAAGCAGACTACTTGCTTTGCACTTAGGCCTTCACAGTAATCTATTACATTGTGATCTATTTCCTGGAGTGACACTTAGCCCACTACAAAACCATTTTTGATTTATTGATGCTTAATGGAGTTTCTTTTTCTTTTTTTTTTTTTTTTTGAGTTGGAGTCTCGCTCTGTCACCCAGGCTAGAGGGCAGTAGTATGCTCCCGGCCACCGCAGCCTCAACCTGCTGGGCTCAGGTGATCCTTTCGCCTCAGCCTTCTAAGTAGCTAAAACTCCAGGCATGTGCCATCACGCCTGGCTAGGTTTTTTTTATTTATTGTAGAGATGAGGTCCCGTCAAGTTGCCCATGCTGATCTCGAACCCGTGGGCTCAGGCAGTCTTCTCACCTCGGCCTCCCAAAGTGTGGGATTATGAGCCACTGTGCCCGGCCTGCTTAATGGGGTTTCTAAAGTAAAGGTTCCTGCTACTCTGATTTGTACATTATCAAAGATTCTGAAAGCATTAATTAAGGGAAACATAGCCCTTAAAAATCTGATCTGCCACATCTGGCAGCAATTTGCCTACCCTCCCAGAAGTGAGTTTGTCTGCTGAGCATAGTCAGTTTCATACTGCAGAACTGCAGGCAGACCAATGAAGGAAAATTGTCTTTAGCTGAATTTACAGCATCTTTGCTCACTAACTTTGCAAGTTTAGGTAGGTTAGTTATACCTACAATTTATTTTCCTGCAAAATCAGAATGATGTTACATTACTCATTTTAGCAAATACTCTTATTTATTTATTTATTTGAGTCTGGGTCTCACTCTGTTATCTAAACTGAAGTATAGGGACATGATCACGGCTCACCACAGCCTCAACTCAAGCAATCCTCCCCCCTCAGCCTCCCAAAGTGCTGGAATTTCAGGTACGAGCCACTGTGCCCAGCCTTCATTTTAGCAAATACTTTTACAGAGTTTACTGGTATGTGTTGTTTGATCATTCCAGTCTTCATTCCAAATAATCCAAGCTTTAAAAAATAAGTAAAATAAGACAACATGATTTGAGACAAATTGTTATTGTTGTCTCTCATAAGATTTTTAAGTGTCTAAAGGAAATTTTGCAAGAATTGACAGATTAGCAATCTTTTTAAAAAATATAATGTTCCTTAAAAGTAAAGCTGAGGCTGAGCGTGGTGGCTGAAGCCTATGATCCCAGCACTTTGGAAGCCAAGGTGAGAGGATTGCCTGAGCCCATGGGTTCAGGACCAGCCCAGGCAACTTGGTGAGACCTCATCTCTACAATAAATCAAAAACTTAGCCGGAAGTGGTGGCATATACCCGTAGTTCCAACTACTTGGAAGGCTGAGGTGGAAAGATCACCTGAGGTCAGCAGGTTGAGGCTGTGGTGGCCATGAGCATGCGGTGGCCATGAGCATGCCATTGTACTCCAACCTGGGTGAAAGAGTGAGACTTCGACTCGAAAAAAAAAAAAAAGTAAAGCTGTAGTTGTTTCCAAAAAATCAGTAGTACAGCTTAGCTCAGAAGTATTAACTGAAGAAGGAAAAATTGGGTGTTTAGGGAAACTTAGTACAGTAAATAAGTAACAGAACCAGGAAGAGGAGTAATAACTGATTTCAACTTCCTTGTTCCTGATGAAAACAATAGGTCTTTAATCCCCACAGCCAGTCTGTTAGCAGGTACCTTCAGGGTTTAAAACACTGTATATTTACCTGGTTTAATAAAAAAGACCATGTCTTGTAGACAAGGACTAAAAAGGAATAAGGAATAATAATTAATGCATTAGTAAATTAGCTTTTTGGGCTGCTATAACAGAATACCATAGATGGGGTAGGCTATGTACAACAGACATTTATTTTTCACAATCTGGAGGCCAGGAAGTTAGAGATCAGGGTGCTGGCAGGTTTGGTGTCTGATGAGGGCCCACTTCCAGGTTCATCGACCCCCATCTTCTTGTAACTTCACATGACAGAAACAGGCAAGGGAGCTCTCTGTGGGTTTCTTTTATAAGGGCACTGATCCCATTCATGAAGGCTCTACTGTCATGACCTAATCACTTTCCAAGGGATCTACCTTCTACCATCACATTTGCGGCTTAGGATTTCAACATATGAATTTTGTTGGGGGTGGGGGGACACATAAACAGGATGTAGAATTCTGGATGAATGTTTCCCCTTATAATTTTTTTCTTGTTATAATATTTATGCAACAAATGCATACATTTTTTAAAGATGTGAAACACTGGAAATGGTTCTCTGTGAAGCAAGTTAAAGCACCTGGAAATCTGAAAAACAAGACTAGTAACTTTTCTCTGTAGGGGCCAAAAGTCAGCAATTCCACAGTGTGTTGAAATGACACATAAATACATATAAACAGTGATCAAAGAATAGTGTGGTATATTTTCAGTCTATTTAAGCTAACCTGCAATTTAACAAGTATTCGTATTTGCTTTGGGCAATTACCTCCTGTTACTCAGCCCATAAAACTGTCCCTTCCTTGTTGTAAGCTTATCTTGTCCTTTCAACTCCCCATAACATCTAGCAAAGCTTAGTGTATAGGAGATCCTTAGTATAGCATTTATAGATTTTATTTCATTAAACTTATTTCCTTTCTAATTTAATAAATCAGTCCTCCTAATCTCTTTGAACATAAGGCAATGTGTTGCTCACTTATTAATAATGTCAGTTGTCAGTACAATTAGACTAATAATAATATATGGGCAGCCCTTTTTTTTTTTTTTTTGTGTGTTGGTGTCTCACTCTGTCACCCAGACTGGAATGCAGTGCACACTCATGGCCACCGCAGCCTTGACCTGCTGGGCTCAGATGATCTTTTCGCCTCAGACTTCCAAGTAGCTGGAACTACAGGTGTGTGCCACCATGCCCATCTAATTTTTTAATTTATTGTAGAGACTGGGTCTCACCAAGTTGCCCAAGCTGGTCTTGAATCCCTGGACTCAGGCATTCCTCTCACTTCGGCCTCCCAAAGTGCTGAGAATACAGTTTTGAGTCATGGTGCCTGGCCGGGCAGCCCTTTTAATTAACTTTCACACTCCCTATGCATGAACTATTTTTTTAATTAATTGTCAATGAACTATTTTTTATGATAAGGTGCACTTTGTAAATGAGGAAAATCAATCTCAGAGAGATTGAAGAACAGAATTAGGATAAGATTCCCAAAGCTATTGCTTGTTGCTATATCTATCTATCTATCCTATCTATTTATCTATCTTCTATATATATTTTTTAGAGTAGGAGTCTCACTGTGTTGCCCAGGCTGGAGTGCAGTGGCATGCTTACGGCCATTGCAGCCTCGACCTACTGGGCTCAGGTGATCCTTCTGCCTCAGCCTTCAAAGTAGCTGGAACTACAGGCACAGGTTACCACACCCGACTAATTTTTGATTTATTGTAGAGATGAGGTCTCTCTAAGTTGCCCAGACAGGTCTCGAACTTGCGGGCTCAGGCAAACCACTCACCTCAGCCTCCCAAAGCGCTGAGATTACAAGCTGAGCCCCTGAGCCCGGTTTAAAAAACTATTTTGAGCAGTGGAAAAAGCGTCTTGATAGGTGTATTGCCTCAAAGAGAGAGTACTTTGAAGGTGACAGGCTTAAGCATGTGAGAATAAATACATAATTTTTTATAAATAAATTCCATTTGGGGGGTGTTCCCCCCTCGTACATACTATTAACATGAGATACGACTATTGATGAGACTGAGGTGAGTTGGAATCTCACTCTGTTGCCCAGGCCAGAGTGCCATGGCACACTCACAGCCACCCTGGTCAAACTGCTCTTGCGATCCTTCTGCCTCAGCCTTTCTAGTAGCCAGAACTATAGGTGTGCGTTATCACGCCCAGCTAATTTTTCGTTATTGTAGAGACGAGGTCTCACCAAATTGCCCAGACAGGTCTCGAATCCAGGGGCTCAGGCAATCCACTCGCCTCAGCCTCCCAAAGTGCTGGGATTACAGGCTAAGCCACTGAGCCTGGCTATCTTTTTATTTTTTTGAATTGGAGTCTCATTCTTGTTGCCCAGGCTGGAGTGCAGTGGCACGCTCACTGCCACCGCAGCCTCTACCTGCTCGCTCAGCTTAGGCAATCCTCAGTCTTCCAAGTAACTGGAACTACAGATGCAGGCCAACACGCCCAGCTAGTTTTTGTGATTTATTGTAGAGGTGAGTTCTCACCAGGTTGCCCAGGATGGTCTCAAACCCCGGGGCTCAGGCAATCCTCTTGTCTCGGCCTCCCAAAGTGCTGAAATTACAAGCTGAGCCTCCACGCCTGGCCTTCCAGATATATATATATACATATATATTTTTTTGAGTTGGAGTCTCACTCTGTCGCCCAGACTGGAGTGCAGTGGCCACTCCCGGCCACCGCAGCCTCGACCTGCTGGGCTCCAGCGATCCTTCCACCTCAGCCTTCCAAGTAACTGGAATTACAGGCATGCGCTACCACGCCAGGCTGATTTTTTGATTTATTGTAGAGATGAGGTCTTGCTGCCCAGGCGGGTCTCCAACCCGCGGGCTCAGGCAAGCCACTCACCTTAGCCTCCCAAAGGCACGGGATTACAAGCTGAGCCACGGAGCCCGGCTCTTCCAGATATCTTATAGTAGTTTTAAAGAAAATCATAAATCCTCAGGGGCCCACACAGAGTTCCTTTATTTTGCATTCTAAATTCAATCTGTAATTAAGTCCTGTTAATTTTACCTTCAGAACATACACAGAATCCAGCAACCTCTCACCACTTTCATTGCTACCATTTTGATCCAAGCCACCTTCACTCTCGCCAAGGTTATTCAGTCTTCAAACTGGTTTCCTTGCTTCTCTGCCCTTGCTTTCTACAGTTTATGCTCAATGTAATGGTCCTTTTAAAACTAAAATGAGATTATGTGAGTACTCTATTTAAAATCTTTTTATTTTTTTTTGAGTTGGAGTCTCACTCCGTGTCCCAGGTCAGAGTGCAATGGCACATTCACAACCACCTCAGCGTCAACCTGGTGGGCTCAGGTGATCCTTCCACCTCAGCCTTCCAAGTAACTGGAACTACAGGCATGTGCTACCATGCCCGGCTAATTTTTTGATTTATTGCAGAGACAAGGTCTCACCAAGTTTCCCGGACTGTTTGTAAACCTGCAAGCTCAGGCAATCCACTCACCTCAGTCTTCCAAAGTGCTGGGATTACAGGCTGAATCACAGAGCCTGGCCTTTTTAAAATCTTCTAATGACTTCTCATATAACTCGAGTGTAGCTAAATGTTTATCATGGCCCCTAGGGCTCTATATGGTCCATCAACCCTTTTAATCCCCTCACCTCAACTCTTAGTACTCTTCTCCTCATCAACTCTGCTCAAGGCATATTGGCCTCCTGCTCAGGGCCTTTACACTTCATGTACCCAATGACAGCCATCAAGGTGTGTCACTTAGTCTCTTTCCAGAACAAACTTGCCAATCAGTGGCATAGAGTACAGCTGGCTGATAGCTTCCTGCTGCATGGCCTTTGGGATTTGCCTTAGCTTTGGTGCTTGCTTTTCTGGGAAGCCCCAGGCAACGACTAAGCACAGCAAGGATACTAGGATATAGCCATTTCTACCAAATGTGACACTCCTCTAATGGACATTGGGTTGGCCAATAGTTTGTTGGACACGTATTGTGGTCTGAGGCTCTTCCTGTTCTCACATCTGAGCTGAGGAACTGATCATTTACCTTAATTGTGAGTCCTAGATTCAAGAATTTTTCCAGGAAAGCAAAGAATGATACTCTATTAGGACATATATTTCTTGACTGAGTTTGATGTATTTTGTAGAATACTCTTTTCACTCTTTCGAAAGGGTTGAGGCTTGAACAGGACAACCTACAAATGCACTGCAGACTTTAAGACAATTCCATTTTGTGCAGGAAACTAAACTAATGTGGTAGTTCCAAATCTGAGAGAGCTTGCATGTAAGCTTATCTATTCCAAAGAAGTCACCCAGAGATCCAGCAGAGAAAGACATTGGTTTATTAGAACTTACAGGAGGCACTGATGGCTGTGGTCAGTGAAGAATCTGCACCATAGGGACAGTACAGCAAGCAGTTTATAAGCAAGTTCATGATTCAGCTTGCTATACATTGGCTACAATCCTAGTAAGGGTGCCACCCACACTGTTCTCAACTCTGCTCAATTACCTGTATCTTGTGACTGTGACTCTTTTTTTTTTTTTAGTTGAAGTCTCACTCTGTTGCTCAGACTGGAATGCAGTGGCTGCTCCCAGCCACCGCAGCCTCGCCTGCTGGGCTCCGGCAATCCTTCCGTCTCAGCCTTCCAAGTAGCTGGAACTACAGGTGCATGCTACCATGCCCGGCTATTTTTTTTACTTATTGTAGAGATGAGGTCTCACCGAGTTGCCCAGGCGGGTCTCGAAGCCACGGGCTCAGGCAATCTGCTCACCTTGGCCTCCCAAAGCGCTGGGATTACAGGCTGAGCCACCAAGCCCGGCCATGACTGTGACTCTTTTTGTCACTGGGAATATGCACATCCTGCAGAGACCAGCGTTGGCCAGGGGCTGATCCTTGGGGGTGGGCAAAAAGGAACCAGATATAGGGGGAAAGAGTCAATGTCTGGATAATTACCTCACATTAACAAAAGTGGAGTCTTGAGCAAATAAGTGGCATTTTGAATCCTGACTGCACTAACTAGCAGTGGGATCTTACATATTTCGTCCCTTTTGGACTAGGGATAACACCTATCTTTAGTTGTTAGGAGAATCTTATCAGATACTGGTGGAGAAGGCACTATTGCCATATTAGCTGTGGAAATAACTATAAATTATACAAATATTAAATGTCATATACAGTCTTCCTTTGGAATTAATGGGGGATTGGTTCAAGGAACATCAGGTTTACCTAAATCTGCCCAGGGATGCTCAAATCCATTATATAAAATGACCTAGTATTTGCATATAGCCTACACACAGCCTCCCTTTTACTTTAAATACACAATGTAAATGCTATATAAATCATGTTTATGTTGTATTTTAAAATTTATATTATTTTATTGTTGCCCCCTCCCCCAAAATATCTCTCCTTTGTGGTTTCATGGATACAGAACCAAGGATATTGAGGCCCAACTGTGTGTGTGTGTCATATATATATGACACACACATATATGTGCTGGAAGAGCTCAATCCTTTCCAGGCAGGTTCACATTGGATTCAGACGGGTCAGAGAACAGAGGAGGTTCATAACAACTGCACTCTTTATTTATAATTGAGGTGTCTGGTGATAACAAAAGGAATGAATCTCCGCACTGAGATTTGTTCATCTGCTTTTTTTTTTTTTTGAGTTGGGGTCTCACTCTGTCACCCAGACTGGAGTGCAGAGGCCACTCCCGGTCACCGCAGCCTCGAACTGCTGGGCTCCGGCAATCCTTCCGCCTCAGCCTTTCAAGTAGCCGGAACTTTAGGCACACGCTACCATGCCCGGCTAATTTTTTGAATTATTGTAGAGATGAGGGCTCCCCAAGTTGCTCAGGTGGGTCTCGAACCTGCGGGCTCAGGCAATCCACTCACCTCAGCCTCCCAAAGCGCGGGATTACAGGTTGTTCATCTGCTTTTAAGTAGAGCTACACAGTAGTGGCGTGCAGCCAGATTACAAGCACATAGTTATGTTTAACAAGTTACATTAGTTTGTTTAGTCATAAGTTCCCATGGGCCAGGGTCTATGGGAGTGCTATCTTGTTTTGAGAAAGCCTGACTGCAGCTACCTCATAATATGTATAAATAAATATAATACATATATATAGTATATAGTATATAATATATAATATATATTTGAATCAGAGTCTCACTCTGTCGCCCAGGCTATAGTGCAGTGGCACGCTCACTGCCACTGGAGCCTCAACCAACTGGGCTCAGCTTTCACCTCAGCCTTCCAAGTTGCTGGAACCACAGGCCCGGCTAGTTTTTTTTATTTATTGTAGAGAAGAGGTCTCACCATGTTGCCCAGGCTGGTCTCGAACCCCTGGGCTCAGGCAATCCTCTCACCTAGGCCTCCAAAAGTACCACGCCCGGTATTTTATATATATGTATATGTATATTTTATATATAATGTATATGTATATATATTTAAAGACAGGGTCTCATTTTGTTACCTAGGCTGGAGTGCAGTGGTGCCATCATAGCTGACTGCAGCCTCAAACACCTGGGTCTCAAGCAGCCCTCCCGCCTTGACCTTCAAAAGTGTTGGGTTTGCAGGTGTGAGCCACCATGCTGGGCCTCCCCAACTGTATGTAAATATACAAAATAACAGTACTATATATAGAAAAAAAAATTTTTTTTTTGAGTTGGAGTCTCACTCTGTCGCCCAAACTGGAGTGCAGTGGCCGCTCCCGGTCACTGCAGCCTCAACCTGCTGGGCTCCAGCGATCCTTCCACCTCAGCTTTCCAAGTAGCCGGAATTACAGGTGCGCGCTACCACGCCCGGCTGATTTTTTGATTTCTTGTAGAGAGGAGGTCTCGCTGCCCAGGTGGGTCTCAAACCCGCAGGCTCAGGCAATCCACTCACCTCAGCCTCTCAAAGGCGCAGGATTACAGGCTGAGCCACCGAGCCCGGCTAACAGTACTATATATAACACCAATATTAATTGTGGATCTAAGTACATATAGTTTACACATTTAAGTCATTCTTTTCTGCTAAGAGGGAAATAATTTTTTTTAAAAGATTTATATTATTGAGAGGACAAAACTCTTTTTTAGGAAATAAATCGAAAGAACTCTAAATTCCCCTCTCTTTTGTCTCTCCAAGTGAAGGCCTTGGGAAATTTCCTAAGGTGTCCCCTTCTAAGTGGTCCAGCGACGACCAGCGCAGGGAGCACTTCCGGCTTTATTAGCCACACTCTTCGTCGACCCAGCTGGGCTTCTTATTGCGCTTGCGCAAGGTGCACACAACCCCGGAACTTAACAGTTGACGAAATGAAGGGTTTAAATCCTCGGAATACTGATCCTAGAGTTTCGGTGGCCCTTTCAGCTCTCCAAGGAGGCTTGGGATTGGTCAAGCGCGCAACCGATGCGGCGTTCTGATTGGCTGGCGTGCCAACACGTCACGTGACGCGAATTTCTGACCAGTCAGCCGACGCGGCGCGCCCTTCGGTTTCGCGAGCTTGTGTTTGCCGCCTCTGTTCCCGCGACCCCAACGTCTCAGAGGCGGGGCAGGAGTCGTCGGGGACGCTTCTGGCCGCTGGACTCTGTTCCGACCCTGCAAACAAACCCCAGCTCGGCGGAGGTTGCGGTGAGTGGGGCTTTGTGCTCCTGGTTTTCCCGAGGGCGGCAGCGGGGCCCTGGGAAGGATGGTGGGTAACGTTCAGGGCCCTGTTGTGGGTTCAGTCCTCCAGGAGCCTGGGGCCGATGACGAAAAAGGGGAGCGAGTGAAAGGGATTCAGCGGACCACGCATTCCTTGGCAATCGCCTGTACTAAGGTATGTGAAAGAGATTTGCGGTCGATAATGTGCCATTTAAAATTATTTTTACAGTGAACTGAAACCCTGACTGCTCACTCTTGTATTCTTCACCCTATCGGGCTCAGACTCTGCTACAGGTAAGGGATCAGTTAATGTTTGAAGTTCGTGGTCCACTGACAATACTGTGTAAACAGTAAAGTGTGATGATTCTGTGTGTGTGAACAGAGGCAGTAGTAACCTCGCCATAGTGTCTAGGAGAAAGTTTCACAGAGGAAGTGACAGACATTCGAGTGGATTGTGAGGGGTGATGGGGGTTTATCAGGGCATTCCAAGTTAAGGGGGCAGCCTGCGTAGATTCTGAAACTGGGGGACTACTGCAAGTAGTTCAGTTTCACTGGGATGCAGGGTAAGGTTGGAATAGTAGGGTGGGGCCAGATTGTGAAGGTCCTTTATTCTGTATATAAAGAAGAGCCATCCACTTTTAAAGCAAGGTAATAACTTGGTCCAATTTATATAGAAACACCCTTCTAGCAGCACTGTGGGAGTTTTCTTTTCTTTTCTTTTTAAGTTTTCAAAGTGAAGGAAAAGAGAGAGAGACATGCTAGAGCTGGCACGGGTGTGAGAAACCGCCATCTTTTTTGTTGTTGTTGATTTTATTTATTTATTTTAAAGATGTGGGATACAATTCAGTATTAGGCATACAAGTAGTCATCATACAGGTGAAGTTTGGTCCCCACACTGTCTTGTTTGAGATCAGGTACACTTATTGCAGTTGTGTCCCTCCCCGACTCCGGTAGTATTCCACTGGGAGTTTTCATTAAATCTGGGGAGAGTTGATGAAGTTAGCAATTAAGGTGGTGGATGTGGAAAGAATTTATATGTGGAGGAGATCAAGGAAGAAGAGGTGAAGATTACTTGATCGTTTCTCTCTTATACATGATGATGCCATTATCCGAGGAGAATATGTTTTGTTAGGTATAGGTGTCATGCGGTTTTAGTTTCATTAACTTTCATTGCTTGTGCAAGACTAGCAGGATAAACTACTTTATGTGTATTGTTTCAAAATGAGACATCAGCGTTATCCATCTTTTCACCCTGAAGCATAAACACTAGACAGGTATGGAATTTTTAAGACACGGCAGTTTAATGAGGAAAACAATGACACGTTATATTTTTTGTAGAATTGCAGTTGTCCATCTAAATGCTGTTATCCATGACATCTAAGTGCTATGGAAATGTTTTAGAGCTTAAGGCTTGCATTCCATAGAGGTTGCATTAAACCTTTGAAGTTCGGATATCTTTATAAAAGACTTTTTAGGCAACCTTAGAAGGACACTTTCAATAAAATTTTGTTCTTGCAACTATTTTCAGCCTCTGACTTTGTATTAAAATCTCTTCTAAATGATTTCTGCATCTGCATGAATAATCCTTTCTTCTCTTATCTTGCTTCAGACTTATTTATTTATTATTTTGAGTTGGAGTCTCACTCCTTCGCCCAAGCTGAAGAGCAATGGCACACACACTCACAGCCACCCCAGCGTTGACCTGCTGGGCTCTGGTGATACTTCTACCTCAGTCTTCCAAGAAGCCAGAACTACAGGCATGCAGTACCACGCTCAGCTAATTTTTTATTTTGTTGTAGAGATGAGGTCTTGCCAAGTCGCCTGGGCTGGTCTTGAACCCACAGGCTCAGACAATCCACTCGCGTCAGCTTTCCAACGTGCTGGGATTACAGGCTGAGCCCCCAAGCCTGGCCCAGACTTTTTTAAGATCTAGAATTGAAACAAAATGCAGGGCCTAAAGAACTCTAAGAAAAAAATATAGGAACTATTGAACTGTAAAGAAAGGACTATTAGGTCTGTATTTCACTTGAATAATATTTAAATGGCACTGTTAAGCAATTAGAAATATGGGTTTGAAACTCAGAAGTGATGGAAGCTAAAAGTTTGCTGTGTATAGATCAATGTGGAAGCAATGGAGGAGGATGAAAGTACCCAGAAAAATATATGGAGTCAAAAAAAGAACACTGATTTTTTTACTGATACAAGTCAGTTTGTGGGGATACAGTGTATTTTTTTTCTTTTCCATTGCCACAAAATTGGAGATTTCTTGACCTTGTTATAGGTTCAATAAATATGTAGCCTAAATTGTTCCTGTCTCCTGCTTCATGGTTTTCAGAGGATTGTGGTGCTTTTTGTCATAATCTCATATATTAAATAGTACATGCCCTATCCAGCTCACTATGTTGATACAAAGGTTTTGGGGCAGAATTCGTGCTTTCCTTAATGGGTAGATGTATTGGTAGATTTTGCTGCTTGCATAATGCTAACAGTAATTTATAGACAGAAGCCTCAAAGGTATGAAAATGATCAGCAGAATCTACAAGCACTTAATCTTACTAATCTATAGTCACTTCATGTAAGTAATCTAGTTTTGCTTGTAATTTTGTTACTTAAATCATTTTGTTCTTATTCTTTGTTTTCATCATTCTTTAGTAATATTCTAATTCTTTAGGATATTGAGGATTTGAAATTTCCAAATACCATGGAGCCTATGTATCCTCTTGCTAGACCTCAGATGAATAGCAGGTATGGAAATATTTTTACAGTTTTTTTTTTATATAACTTGGGAAGGTAGATTGGAAAAGAAGTACATAATCTTTAGAATTGGGAAAATCTGGGTTCTTATCCCAGCTCTACCACTTGTTAGGTGAGTGACCTGATGAAGTTAATTAACTAAGTAAAAACTGGGATGGCAATCTCTGTCTAACAGAAGATTATTATGAAGGGTTAAATAAGATTACTAAATAAACTAAAGAATCTGGTACATAGTAGATAGTAAATATAATTTGCATTTCCTCCTTCTCTTATTTTAGATACACAGAAGTTCCTTTTATTAATGGGAGATAGTACCTAAACTTCAGAGGTCAAAAATCACATAGATGTTAACTAGGCACAGTGACTCACGTTTGTAATCCCAGCACTTTGGGAGGCCAAGGCAAGAGACTTGCCTGAGTCCAGGGATTCGAGACCAACCTGGGCAACTTGGCGAGATCTTGTCTCTACAGTAAATCAAAAATTAACCCAGTGTGGTGATGCGTGCCTGTAGTTCCAGTTACTTGGAAGGCTGGGGTGGAAGAATCACCTGGGCCCAGCAGGTCAGTGCTGCGGTGGCCATGAGTGTGCCACTGCACTTCAGCATGGGTGACAGAATGAGACTCCTACTCAAAAAAAAAAATCACATGGGTGTTATTTACATCCTAGACAAGTGAGAAAATAGTTGAGTTCCTTCCCTTTTCTAAATACTGATTTCTTATGGGAATTATTTTACATAGGGTGTACCAAGTTTCCTAAAATATCTGTGATCTTTCCCACTTAATGTGCATTAGAAAGGAGGAGCTTGTCACCTGTCTCCTGATTTTCTCAGTCTGTCATTACTGTGAGAGCCAAGCAAATTGGCTTGTTATTTGGCTCTTGGGCTGATTTATTGCTATTTTTCCCCCTAGGGAACAATTAATGCTAACATGGGGATTTTTTTTTTCCCCAAAACTAGAATTGCATGCATGGGGTACCTTTATTTTCTGCATTCTTTTTCTTTGTGCCAGATGGCCTTGATGAAGACAATAGGAAACATGACCTAAGGAGGCTATCATATTCCTTTTGCTTTAATTTTGGCCCTTCTGTTCTACCCCATTGCCAGCTCTTATTCTTTGAAAATTTGTTAGCCCAGCTCGGTGGCTCAGCCTGTAATCCTGTGCTTTGGGAGGCTGAGATGAGTGGATTGCCTGAGCCTGCGGGTTCGAGACCTGTCTGGGCAAGTTGGCAAGACCTCATCTCTGCAATAAATCAAAAAATTAGCCAGGTGTGGTAGTGCGTGCCTGTAGTTCCAACTATTTGGAAGGCTGAGGCAGAAGGATCGCCGGAGCCCAGCAGGTCGAGGCTACAGTGGCCGGGAGCGTGCCATTACACTCCAGTCTGGGCAACAGAGTGAGATTCCAACTCAATAAAAAAAATGTTTTGTTAACTTCTGTTCTTTGAAGGTACAGTTGTGTAACAAGTATATATTATTTTTTCAATATATTGTTTTTTCAATTTTGTTGTTAGATTGACTTTGGGGTCATATTCATTTCTTACATTCTAGGTAAGATATATACTCATGTGATTTAAAGTTGTTTTTCCTGGTATATATTCAACTCTTTAGTTTTTTCACTTTATTTAGTGACCTCTGAATTTCTGTAATCTCTGAGGCTTAGGGCAGCAGTTCTGATTAGGGTTTGTGAATGGGAGGCAGATGTTATAGATGCCTTTGAATGGGAGCCACGAATCTTATTCCCTGAGAAAAACTACTTATATACATACATGAAAAATTTTGCACCTAACTTTGAGGTACAAATTTCAGTACCTGAAATACCTCCAAAGTCTGTCTGTATACTCCAACTGAAGGAAAAGACTAATAATAGCATTTATTGTAGTCCTGCAATGTGCCAGGTTCTGTGCTAAGAACTTTGAATGCATCATTTAATACTCACAATGAACCTATGAGATAGGTACTATTATTATTCACTTTTCTTTCTTTTTTTTTTTTTTTTAAATCAAGGGTCTCACTCTCTCACTCAAGCTGGAGTGCAGTGGCACAATCAAGGCTCACTGCAGCCTTGATCTTCTGGTCTCAGGCAGTCCTTCTGTCTGAGCCTCCCAAGTAGCTGGGACGACAGGTGTATGCCACCCTGCCTGGTAAATTTTTTTACTAGTTTGTAGAGATGAGGTTTTGCTGTGTTGTCTTGACTGGTCTTGAAATTCTGGGCTCAAGTAGCCTCCCCGTTTTGACCTTCCATAGCGCTGGGATTATATGCGTGAGCCATAGCGGCCAGCAGACTTTTTTTTTTTCCATGAGGAAACTAGCATAGAGAGATGAACTAGATCAAGATCATACTGTTAATAAGTGGTATAGCCAGAATTTAAACTTGACTTTTGGTCTATACTGCTGAGGAAGTAAACCTAAAGTATTATAGGTTGGGCTCTAAAGTTACTGTAGACTACTGAGAATGAAAAAGAAATAGATAACTTAAATACTTACGATTAAGTAGGAATTGTTTTAAGGACTTTACATATATTGACTCATTTAATATTTGATACAACTGTACAAAGAGGTACTAATACCCAATTTAATAAATGATTAAACAGTGGCAAAGAGAAGTTAATTAATTTGATCATGGTCAAACAGCTAGCAAATTTTGAAGCCAGGTTTTAGACTCAAAAATTGATTTCTAGGTTCTTTGCTTTTAGCCCTTATGTTATACTGCTGGTCACTCATAAATAAATGATAAGTACAGGAGACAGATAAACTGAAAGTTTTCTTTTTTTTTTTTTTGAGTTGGATTCTCTGTGGCCCAGACTGGGGTGCAGTGGCAGCTCCCAGCCATCGCAGGCTCGACCTGCTGGGCTCCGGTGATCCTTCCTCCTCAGCCTTCCAAGTAGCTGGAACTACAGGCGCACGCTACCATGCCCGGCTAATTTTTGATTTATTGTAGAGATGAGGTCTCGCCAAGTTGCCCAGGTAGGTCTCGAACCAGTGGGCTCTGGCAATCCACTCACCTCAGCCGACAGTTTTCTATTATTATTATTATTATTTGAGTTGGAGTTTCAGTCTATCACCCAGACTGGAGTGCAGTGGCCGCTCCTGGCCACCGCAGCCTCGACCTGCTGGGCTCCGGCGATCCTTCCGCCTCAGCCTTCCAAGTAGCCGGAATTACAGGCACGCGCTACCACGCCTGACTGATTTTTGATTTATTGTATAGATGAGGTCTCGCCAAGTTGCCCAGGCGGGTCTCGAACCCACAGGCTCAGGCAATTCACTCACCTCAGCCTCCCAAAGGCGCGGAATTACAGGCTGAGCCACCGAGCATGGCTAGTTTTCTATTATTGAATAGCTTTGTGACTTTGATCAAATGTCTTTTTGTTGTTGTTTTGAGTCCTTGGTCTCACTCTGTTGCCCAGACTAGAGTGCAGTGGCACATTCACAGCTTACCACAGCCTCTAGGCCTGGGCTCAAAGAATTCTCCTGTGTCAGCCTCCCAAGTAGCTAGGATGACAGGTGGGCACCACTATGCCCGGCTAATTTTTTGATAATTATGTAAAGGCAGAGTCTTGCTATGTTTCCTAGTTTGGTCTTAAATTCCTGGGGTCAAGTAATCCTGCCTCGGCCTCCCAAAGTGTTGGGATTATAGGCGTGAGCACTGTACCCGTCCTGAACAAATTTCTTAATCTTAGACTGTCCTCATCTCATAAAGGAGGGATTGAAAATCCTTTATATAGATATTATGAGCTCAAATTAGATAAGGATTTGAAAACAGCAGGAATGTTGTGGAGCCAGAAAATTTGAACCCAAACTCTAAACCACTACACAATTTAGCTTCTAGAAATAAAAGCTTTGAAATCATACACTTAGATTCAAATATCAGCTCTGCTAGTTTTTTTGCTGTATGAAGTTAGAAAAGTTATAGTTCATTATTAATAAAGTATTTAATATAATGTTTCTGTAATACTTTAGTGAGAAATATTATGTATATAAAGTACCTAATAAGATGCCCAGTAAATGGAAGGTGATCGGTAAACTGAGGGTAGTATTTTAGTTGGGAAACTTCATAGATGGCATATAAAGGTAAGATCTTGAACAAGATATTCTTAGTATATGATAGATATTCTTTCACTTTAACTGTTAATAGTTTGCCATTATACAAATGCACTGTTGTAGCTAGCTCACTATGAGGACTTTCTTGCTTTGATTACATGTGGCTTTGGATGATATACTCTCCTTAGTCTTGCCATTTCTTTTTAAAGTTGTGGTTTTCTCATATTATACACTTAAGTAAAGTGAAAACTTTGTGATAAATGGTACCCTATATCATTTAATATTGCCTTACACTACCTTTGGGATGTTTGTTGAATTATTTATTTATTTATTTATTTATTTTTGAGTTGGAGTCTCACTCTGTCACCCAGACTGGAGTGCAGTGGCCGCTCCCGGCCACCGCCC